>NW_026652287.1:49295727-49382047 GCF_009828535.3 Hylobates moloch | reverse complement strand
CAAAAAAAAAAAAAAAAAAAAAAGCATTTCATTTATTTTATTTTATGTATGTATTTATTTATTGAGACAGGGTCTCACTCTGTTGCCCAGGCTGGAGTGCAGTGGTGCGATCTCGGCTCACTGCAGCCTTCGCACCCCGGGCTCAAGTGATCCTCCCATTTCAGCCTTCTGAATAGCTGGGGCTATAGGCACGCAGCACCATGCCTGGCTAATTTTTGTATGTTTTCTAGAGATAGAGTCTCACTACATTGTGCAGGCTGGTCACAAACTCCTGAGCTCAAGGGATCCTCCCAAGGTGTTGGGGTTACAGGTGTGAGCCACCGTATCTGGCCTAAATTTATTTATAATTTATAAAAATTTTTATTCATTTTTTATTTTTTTAGAGACAGGGTGTCACTATGTTGCCCAGGCTGGATTCAAACTCCTAGGCTCAAGCAATCCTCCCGCCTCGGCCTCTGGGGTAACTGGGACTACAGATGCATGCCACTGTGTCCAGCTCCACTTTAACCACTTTTTTAAAAAAAGACACTTTTAAGTGCGTGATTTAGTAATGTTAAATATATTCACACCATTCTGCAACAGATCTCTAGAACTTTTTCATTTTGCGAAATTGACACTCTGTACCCATTGAGCAATTCCCCATAACCCCACTTCCGACTCCCAGCCAGTGGTACTGGTTTTTGTTATTATTCATTCAGATGGGTATTATTCTTATTATTTTAGATGGAGTCTCACTCTGTCACCTGGGCTGTAGCGCAGTGGCACGATCTCAGCTCACTGTAACCTCTGCCTCCTGGGTTCAAGCAATTCTCCTGCCTCAGCCTCCCGAGTAGCTGGGATTACAGGTGCCCGCCACTATGCCCAGCTAATTTTTTTGTATTTTTAGTAGAGACGGGCTTTCACTATGTTGGCCAGGCTGGTCTCGAACTCCTGACCTTGTGATTTGCCCGCTTCAGCCTCCCAAAGTGCTGGGATTACAGGCTTGAGCCACCGCACCCGGCCCAGATGAATATTATTAAAGCTGTGGTTACTATCCAGGGATTGCTTTGAGCTTTTAGAGCAGGGCCTGTATATTCTAGCTCTACTACCCAAGAACGGACTGAGGGGCAGCTCTGTCTGTATTAACTAAGCTACTATATTATTCCTCATTATAGGAATGGAATCTCATTGTAAAGGAAACCGGTGTGGTGGAGGGGAAGTCCCAGCCCTGCGTCTCCATTCCGTGCCATTGTACGAAGGTCATGGGAGAAAAGGGGGCTTGAGTGTCCTGGGTGCCTTCTATGGACCAAGCACTTTCTCGACCACCATTCAGGTGGTCACATCCAAGACCAAGATGTTCACTTGGATTCAGAGGCTTGGCCAGGGGCCTTTCCATTTGACGGAGACAGATGCCATTGCCTCTCTGTGGCACTGCCTGGCTGCATCACCAGGTTGTCTCTGCTTCGACAGTGGTTATTTTTATAGCTGACAATGAGACTTACTGGAAATGGTTTGGCACTCATGTGTAGAAAGTGCCTGTATTTAAATCTGAGGAGTCGGAGTGCCTGGGCCCTGGAAGATGGGTGGTTCTTCAGGCCCCTGGCCAAGACCTTTAACCCATAGAGCAGATCCCTTCCAGCCTAGGAAAAATTCCAGGGATTCTCAGCCTTTCTGAGGACTGGTTCTCTCAGAGTATCTGTTTGAAGCCTTGGAACTGTCATCCTTTCTCTTGTCTCAGGCCCTCACGGCTCACCCCAGTCCATTCATGTTACGCAGCAGAGCTCGTCAGCTTGTAAAACTGAAACTCTGCCCCCACTAAATACTCATTCCCCATTTCCTCCTCCCCCAGCCCCTCGCACCCACCATTCTACTTCCTGTCTCTATGAATCTGATGCATGGACTCATACGGTATTTCCCTTTTTGTGTCTGGCGTATTTCACTTAGGATAATTCCTATTGGAGCATGTATGTGTCAGAATCTTTCTTTTTCTTTTTCTTTTCTTTTTTTTTTTTGAATTGTAGTCTTGCACTGCCGCCCAGGCTGGAGTGTAATGGCGTTATCTCGGCTCACTGCAACCTCCGCCTCCTGGGTGCAAACAATTCTCCTGCCTCAGCCTCCCGAGTAGCTGGGATTACAGGCACGCACTACCACGCCCAGCTAATTTTTGTATTTTTAGTATAGACTGGGTTTCACCATGTTGGCCAGGCTGGTTTCGAACTCCTGACCTCATGATCCGCCCGCCTTGGCCTCCTAAAGTGTTGGGATTACAGGTGTGAGCCACCGCGCCCGGCCCTATAATCTCTTTCTTTTTAAAAACTGAATACTATTCCATTGTCTGGATAGATGGATAGACAACATTGTTTATCCATTCATTAATCAGTGGATACTTGGTCCAAATTTTATGTTATATTGACAAAATAATTGTATTAAAAATAGTAATGTGGCTGGGCATGGTGGCTCACGCCTGTAATCCCAGCAATTTAAGAGGCCAAGGTGGGTGGATCACTTGAGGTCAGGCATTTGAGACCCTTCTGGCCAACATAGTGAAAACTGTCTCTACCAAAAATACAAAAATTAGCTGGGAGTGGTGGTGGGTGCTTGTAATTCCAGCTGCTCGGGAGGCTGAGGCAGGAGAATCACTTGAACCCAGGAGCAAGAGGTTGCAGTGAGCCGAGATTGCATCACTGCACTCCAGCCTGGGCGACAGAGCAAGACTCCTTCTGAAAAAAAAAGTAAAGTTTTACAACAAAAGCAACTTATTCTCAATTGCTTTTTTTAAATCTTAAAATTGAGCTGAAATTCACATAACATAAAACTAACCATTAAGTGTACAATGTAGTGGCATTTAGTGCATTCACAATGTTGTGCAACCATCGCCTCTGTCTAATTCCAGGACATTTGCATCCCCCAAGAGGAGACCCTGTCCCCATCAGCAGCCACTCCCCATTCCCCTCCCCCAGTCCCTGGCAGCCACTCATCTGCTTCCTGTCTCTATGGATTTGCCTGTTCTGGGCATTTCGTATCAGTGGAATCTCACATTATGTGGGCTTTTGCATCTGGCTTCTCTCACTCAGAATGTTTTGGGGGCTCATCCACATTGCAGCATGGATCAGTGCTTCATTCCTTTTCGTGGCTGAATAATATTCCATTGTATGGATGGATCACAGTTTTCATATTCATTCTCTAATGGACACTTGGGTTGTTTCTACTTTTTGGCTGTTATGAATAGTGCTTTGATGAACATCCCGATTGTTTTTTGAGACAGTCTCACTCTGTCGCCCAGCAGGTTGGAGTGCAATGGAACAATATTAGCTCACTGCAGCCTCTGCCTCACGGGTTCAAGTGATCCTCCCACCTCAGCCTCCCGAGTAGCTGGGATTACAGGTGTACTCCACCATGCCTGGCTAATTTTTGTTGGCCAGGCTGGTCTGGAAGTCCTGGGCTCAAGTGATCTGCCCGCCTCGGCCTCCCAGAGTGCTGGGATTACAGGCATGAGCCACTCGCTGCTCTGGGCCCCCAGTTGTTTCTTAAGCAAGCAAACAACAATAAAAGTTAATTGCCAAAACTTTTCCTCCAGGCAACAACCTTTCAGGGACCTCTCCCACTTAAAAAAGCACCAAAGGAGATGCACATTTACATCTGAGAAAGGCCCAGTTCAAGGTCAGGTTATGGGCAGACACCCTCCCTCCCGCCTGTGCTGAAGTTAGCTCCTGGTGGGGCAGTTGCTGGTGATGTCAGGATTCTCCAAAAACATGGAATTTCTCCACCCCCAACCTGCCTCCCAGAGACCAGCGGAATTAAGTAGAATGAATAGGCTTGTTTCCTTGGATTTTTTTTCTCTCTCTCTCATTTATTTATTTAGAGACAAGGTCTCTCTCTGTTGCCCAGGCTGAAGTGCAGTGGCATGATCTTAACTCACTGCAACGTCCACCTCCTGGGTTCAAACAATTCTCAGCCTCCCCAGTAGCTGGGACTACAGGCATGCACCACCACACCCAGCTAATTTTTTTTTTTTTTTTTTAATTTAGAGACACGGTTTCACCATGTTGGCCAGGCTGGTTTCAAAATCCTGACCTCAGGTGATCTGCCCGCCTTGGCCTCCCAAAGTGCTGGGATTACAGTCATGAGCCACCACACCCAGCCTAGAAATTGTTTAGATTAATTTTTTAGAGATTATTATTAGGCCAGGCACAGTGGCTCATGCTTGTAATCTCAGCACTTTGGAAGGCCGAGGCGGGTGGATCACTTGAGGTCAGGAGTTCACTAAATTATTATTACTATTTTAAGGACAGGGTCTTGCTCTGTTGCCCAGGCTGGAGTGCAGCGGTACAATCACAGCTCATTGCAGTCTCGACCTCCTGGCCTCTAGGGATCCTTCTGCCTCAGCCTCCTAAGTAGCTGGGACCACGGGTGCACATCACCATGCCCAGCCCTGTCTCCCTCTCTCTTACTAATGGGCACCATTCCTTCATTGAGCACCTACTATGTGCCAGGCATAGCCCAGATTCCATCCATTAGAGATAGAGCCCGGCCAAGATACCTGTTAAGAGCCCAGCTCTACAGAGGAGGAAAGAGGCTGAGAGCTGCCTTCCCGTGCCTGAGGTTGACAGTGGTGACATGAGGAACTGAGCTTAGATTTGTCCAGGGCCCCTGGCCAGTGCCTCCCGAGTCACTGAGAGCTCAGATCCAAGCATCAGGGAATAGCAGCCCCGCCAGCAATTCTTGTACAGATGCAGCGAGGGAGGTTGGTGGGAACGGCCTCCAGCTTCTGAGATGAGAAACCCTTCCTTCGACAAATCTCTGTATGACTCAAAACGAGCCCCTGGCAAGGTGGCCTGAGTCACCACCGGGGCGCATTGAGGAAATGAGATGTCAGGATGTGTTTGCGGTTTGGGGTTCAACGGAAACACACCAGGAATGTGGAGAATTCTGCCCCAAGAGCCAGGATCGGTGCATCTGAGTTACATTAAAGCCAAGAGGAGTGGGAATGGGGCTGGCCAGACTTCTGATTCCTGAGCTTTTTCCCTGGAGCTGGAACATCTCATAGCTCCGAGGCTGCAGACGAGGGCTTGGCTGTGAAGTGCGTCTCTCGATCTTGGGACAGTCCCCAGAAAGGCCAACCTGGGGTCAAGGTTGAAAGCGGAGGGCAATTCAGGAGGCAGCCTGCGGAGTTACAGCAGCCCGCTGAGTGGCGCCTGGCATTCGGTGGGCAAGGTGCTATTTCCTGAATGACTGTGTCCGTTTAGAGCCACGTGTCTCGGAGAGTGGCCCGTGGACAGATGCACGGCCAAGCCAGAGTGCCTGCTCGCGTGCCAGCTCCCGGACCCTGCCAGAGGGCCCCCACTTGGGATTCTACCCACTCGAGAGGATGCGGGTGGAGGGAGGCTGAGCGCCCAGCAGGGTGGCAGGAAACAGCGCTCTCGGTTTACTTTTCTCACCAGCCCTGGTGGGAGGGAGCTGTGGCTCAGAGAGGGCCAGGCGTGCGCCCAGGGCCATGGCCAGGGGCAAGGGGCAGAAGTAGGGGCAGCCAGGGCTGAGGGACTCTGAATCCTGTCTACACTGCACACTACGTGCTCTACCCAGCATCTCCAGGCAGCCAGGGCCAACGGATCCAAGTCCCCGTCTACACTACACGCTGCACACTTTATCCAGCATCATCTTGGCCTTGGGGCCAGAAATTCTGTCATTCCAGGAAGGCTTGGATTTTGTGTGTTGCTCTCTGTGACTATGACAGGGGAGTAAAACCACTGTCCCCTTCATGGTCCTGACCCCTTGGGTCAACCAGGTCCCCTGAGTCATTCAGCCACCCCTCTCTGCTGCTACCCAGCCTAGTGGGATGGAGGAGCCAGCCACAGATCTGGTGCTCCCACCCTGTGAGGTCCAAGCTGGCACAGGGCAGGCTGGGGTGCTTCTATGGGAATCAGGGCAGGCTTCCCAGTGGAGGTGATGCCGGAGCCAGGCCTTGGGGGGTGGACTGGCATCTGCCCCACGGACACACAGGAAGGGCTTTTTGCCATAAGGAACAGCCTGTGCAAAGATGTGGGACTGGGGAAGGGTCACGGGAGTTGGAGGACCTGGAGATGTGGATGGGAGCAGGGGATGCTGTTGTGGGAGGGGTCTTGACTAAAGCTGGGGACACGTGGCAGCACCCCAGAAGCGGACCTCCAGTGGAGTCCCCACTGGCAGCCTTGAAGCTGTGGGGAGCAGCCACTCTCGGTGTTCCCCACAGTGATCTTGGGGGAATCATCCACTCTAGAAGCCACGAGCCCACAGGAGCCCTCGGAACTCACTAGGGCAACATCCAGAAGAGCCCATGCACATCTCATGTCTGCAGAGAGAGCCCCAGGTGCACTGAAGTCCCTGCACAAAGCCGGACTGGTCCCCACTCAGGAGCTCAGGCCCCTAAAGGACCTTCCCACTGCTAGAATGTTCTTTTTTGTCTTTTTTTTTTTGAGGTGGAGTGTCGCTCTGTCACCCAGGCTGGAGTGCAATGGTGCAATCTCAGCTCACTGCAACCTCTGCCTCCCAGGTTCAAGCGATTCTTCTACCTCAGCCTCCTAAGTAGCCGGGATTACAGGTGCCTGCCACCATGCCCAGCTAGTTTTTTTTTTATTATTATTTTTTATTTTTTTATTTTTAGTAGAGATAGGGTTTCACCATGTTGGCCAGGCTGGTCTCGAACTCCTGGCCTCAGGTGATTCACCTGCCTCAGCCTCCCAAAGTGCTGAGATTACAGGTGTAAGCCACTACACATGGCCTTTTTCTTTTTTTCTTTTTCTTTTTCTTTTTTTTTTTTGAGACAGGGTCTCACTCTGTCGCCCAGGCTGGAGTGCGGTGATGCAATCACAGCTCACTGCAGCCTCCACTTCCCTGGCTCAAGTGATCCTCCCACCTCAGCCTCCCGAGTATCTGGGATTACAGGCGCACGCCACCATGCCTGGCTGATTTTTTTTGTATTTTTTCTATGGATGGGGTCTCACCATGTGGCCCACACTGGTCTCAAATGCTAGGATTTTCTGATGAATCTTAGAGTAGGTCCTCCTTGTCTTTACAAGTGCATTCTTGAATTTTCACATATTTCTTAAGTTTGCCAAATTCCTCTCTGTTTCTTATTTCTCACTTCATTCCATTGTGGTCAGAGGACATACTTTATAGACTTGCGATCCTTTTCAATGCATTGGATTTCTTCTTTGGCCTCTCCCAGGGAATGTTCCTTGCACCCTCGAGAAGAAAGTGTGTCCTGCTCTTGTGTGGAGTGTCCTATAGCTGCTTGTTAGGTCTCATGGATTCATAAACTCCCTGTGTTTAAAAAAAAAAGGAGAGGGGTTGGCGGGGAGAGAAAAAACAAAATGGCTTGCAATGACAAACCATTGACAAAATGTCAATTTTGTGGCAATGGACAAAATGTCAATGCAATGTTCTGTTTACATCGTTCTAGATTATATTATTTATTTACTTATTTTGAGACAGGGTCTCACTCTGTCGCCCAGGCTGGAGTGCAGTGGCGTGATCGTGGCTTATTGCAACCTCCACCTCCTGGGTTCAAGTGATTCTCATACCTCAGCCTCCTGAGTAGCTGGGACTATATCTGCACACCACCACGCCCGGCTTTTTTTTTTTTTTGTATTTTTAGTAGAGACAGGGTTTCACCATGTTGGCCAGGCTGGTCTCGAACTCCTGGCCTCAAGTGATCTGCTCGCCTTGGTCTCCCAAAGTGCTAGAATTACAGGCATGAGCTACCTTGCTTTTTTTATTAAATAAAATTAAATTAATTTTTATAAAATTTATGATTTTATAATAAATTATAAAAATAATGTATTTATTTATTTATTAGAGACAGGGTCTTGCTCTGTCACCCGTATCAGAGTGCAGTGGCACAATCATAGCTCACTGCAGCCTCAAACTCCTGGGCCCAAGTGATCTTCCCACCTCAGACTCCCAAAGTGCTGGGATTACAGGTATGAGCCAGCACACCTGGCTGTTCTAGGTTAAAACGGGGTCAAATCCTGGCAAGCCGCATCCCTGGCAGGAACCCCGCCTGTGGGACCAGCTCCTCCTGTGGGATTTGCGTTTGTGGCTCAGGAAGACCCCAAGACTCATGTAGGTTGGTTGGCGTCTGTCTGCCGGAGGATTTGGATACCCGGGCCTCAGTTTCCCCGCCCTGCAGAGTGAGGGCTTTTCAGCTTAGTCTCCGGCCTGTCTAAGAGTCTCTGGGTCTGGTGTGCAGGGATCTGTGTCCCCTCTGGAGGAGGCTGTCTTGGGATGGCCGGGGCCTGGGTGGGGAGGGGAGCTGGCTGCGCAGAGCAGGCTGTGGGCTGAGCAGGCGGCGGGTGTGCCGGGTGTGAGCGGCACCTCCACCGCAGGCCCGTCCATCTCCCTGACAGCCTCTGCCTCTCTGCACAGCCCAGGCTGCTGCAAAACCCCGATTTCCGGGCGGCCCCCAAGGCCAGGGCACTGGCCGTGCTCCCACTGCTCTGCGCTGACACCCCCATTTCAAAGAAGAGGAAATCGAGGCCCAGAATGTTGCAGACTGAGGCAACAGATGCCGGCTGGTGTGAATCTGAGCTCTCAGGGATGCTCGCAGAAGATGCTCAGCCTGGGTCAGTGGCTCTTAGGCGAGCTGCTCAGGAAAGAAAAACTCTTTTGAGCGTATCAGCAGCCATGAATAAAGTTTAAAAAAGGATACCCAGGCCAGGCACGGTGGCTCACGCCTGTAATCTCAGCACTTTAGGAGGCCGAGGCAGGAGGATTGCTTGAGGTCAGGAGTTCGAGACCAGCCTGGCCAACATGGCGAAACCTCGTCTCTACTAAAAATATAAAAATTAGCTGGGTGAGGTGGTGCATCGCCTGTAATCCCAGTTACTTGGGAGGCTGAGGCAGGAGAATCGCTTGAACCTGGGAGGCAGAGGTTGCAGTGAGCCGAGATTGCACCACTGCACTGCAGGCTGGGCGACAGAGTGAGACTCTGTCTCAAAAAATACTAACAGTAAAAAATAAAAAAGGGTATCCAGCCATTCCACTGTTAAGGACACATCCCCAAAAAACTGATAGCAGGGGCTGGAATGGGTATGTGCACACTCATGTTCATAGCAGCCAAGGGGTGGAAATGACCAAGTGTTCATCAAAGAATGAATGGGCGTACAAAATGTGGCCCTTCCACACAATGGAATATTACGGAGTCATAAAAAGGAAGGAAATTCTGACACACACTACCATGTGGATGAATCTTGAAGACATCATGCTGAGTGAAATAAGCTACAGGAAAGGACAGATACTGTATGATTCCACTCCTAGGAGGTCCTCAGAGTGCTCGAATTTGTAGAGACAGAAGGCAGAAGGGTGGGGGCCCGCGGCTGGGGAGGGAGAATGGGAAGTGAGTGTTTAATGGGATCAGAGTTTCAGTTTGGGAAGAAGGGAAAAGTTCTGGAGATGGATGGTGGTGAAGGTGGCACAATGCTGTGAATGTACTTAATGTTGCTGAACTGAACACTTAAAAATAACCAGTTTTGGGCTGGGTGTGGTGGCTCACGCCTGTATTCCTAGCACTTTGGGAGGCCGAGGTGGGTGGATCACCTGAGGTCGGGAGTTTGAGACCAGCCTGGCCAACATGGTGAAACCCTGTCTCTACTGAAAATACAAAAATTAGCCGGGTGTGGTGGCAGGCGCCTGTAATCCCAGCTACTCGGGAGGCTGAGGCAGGAGAATCACTTGAGGTGGGAGGTTGCAGTGAACTGAGATTGCGCCACTGCACTCCAGCCTGGGTGACAGAGCAAGACTCTGTCGCAAAAAAAAAAAAAAAAGTGAATTTTAGCCAGGCACAATGGCTCACTCTTGTAATCCCAGCATTTTGGGAGGCCAAGGTGGGCAGTTCATTTGAGCCCAGGAGTTTGCAACCAGTCTGGGTAACACAGTGAGACTCAGTCTCTACAAAAAAATAGAAAAATTAGCTAGGTGTGGTAGCACACTCCTATAGTCCCAGCTGCTCCGGAGGCTGAGGCAGGAGGATCACATGAGCCTGAGGAGGTCGAGGCTGCAGTGAGCCGTGATCGCACCACTGCACTCCAGCCTGGACAACAGAGTGAGACCTTGTCTCAAACAAAACAAAACAAAAACAGTCAATTTTATGTTATGTATATTTAATCACAATAAAGAGAAAGAATGAAAGAAAATATGGGATGAGAGAGAAAAGAACAAGGTGATGGGGCAGATCAAATCACGCTGGAGAAAGAGCTCAGGCTATGAGCAGAGGGTTGGTGAGGCTCCTGTCTCCAACCTCCTGGGCTCAGTATCCCTTCTAGAACTGTAGGGATGGCTTCTCTAACTGGCACCAGCTTGGGCCTGGCCTCTGCACCCAGGGGAGCCCCCAGTAAGAACCAGCCCGAGAGGCTGATGTGGGAGGATTGCTTGAACCCAGGGGTCCGAGGCTGCATTTTAGCTGTGATCGCACCTCTGCACTCTGGCCTGGGCAGCAGAGTGAGACCCTATCCCAAAAAACAAACACAAAAACCACTGAGTCATATGGATACACCACACTTTTATTGATTTGTGAGTTGATGGGCATTTGGGCTGTTTCCACTGTCCGGAGCGTGTAAATGGTGCTGCCTCGAACACGCGTGTGCAAGTATCTGTTTGTGCCCCGGTTTTTATTTCTCTTGGGACTATACCTAGGAATGGAATCACTGGGGCCTATGGCAATTCCATGTTTAGCATTTTTTTTTTTTTGAAACAGAGTCTTGCTCTGTCTCCCAGGCCAGAGTGCAGTGGTGCGATCTCGGCTCACTGTAACCTCTGCCTCCTGGGTTCAAGCGATTCTCCTGCCTCAGCCTCCCAAGTACCTGGGATTACAGGTGCACACCACCACTCCTGGCTAATTTTTGTATTTTTTTTTTTCAGTAGAGATGGGGTTTCACCATGTTGGCCAGGCTGGTCTCAAACTCCTGACCTCCAGTAATCCACCTGCCTTGGCCTCCCAAAGTGCTTGGATTACAGGCGTGAGCCATGGTGCCTGGCCCCCAGGCTCCTCTTAACTTATTAATTTTTTTTTTGAGATGGAGTCTTCCTCTGTCGCCCAGGCTAGCGTGCAGTGGTGTGATCCCGGCTCACTGCAACCTCCGCCTCCCGGGTTCATGCAATTCTCCTGCCTCAGCCTCCCCAAGTAGCTGGGATCACAGGTGCCCACCACTACTCCAAGCTAATTTTTGTATTTTTAGTAGAGACGAGGTTTCACCATGTTGGCCAGGCTGGTCTCGAACTCCTGACCTCAAATGACCCACCTGCCTTGACCTCCCAAAGTGCTGGGATTACAGGCAGAAGCCACCGTGCCCGGCCTCCTCCTAACTTCTTATGGGGCAGCTCAGGGAACCCTATTCACCCAGCCTCTTCCTGGCCCCTTGTCCCTCCCTGTCTGGGATATTCCTGGAAAATGGGCTTCTCAGTTCCTTTTAGACAAAAGCCTAGAAGGAACTCAGCAGGGCTTCCAGGAACCCCTAGAACCTGTGTGTGGAGGGAAACAGGGCAAACCTGATGCATTGGTGCGTTCAGATGTTTCTAGGCACAGGAGGAGTTGCGGTGGCCGGGCCAGGCAGACCCGGGTTGAAGCTTCAGCTCTGCCACCTGCACCAGGTCCCCCAGCTAACCTTCCCCTCTCTGAACCCCATTTTCCACCTCTAGAAAATGGGGGTGCTTAGGCAACCCTCAGGCTTGTGGGGAGGTTGAAAGAGATAATTTGTTGAAGGTGCTCAGAATGAAAGCACCCAAGCTCGAGTCACAGGGTCCACCGTTAGCACGAAGTTAGGTCATGCGACAAACATTTTGGCACTGACTCTGGGCAAGGACCAGAGGCCGCATCACTTTTTTTTTTTTTTTTTTGAGACAGAGTCTCGCTCTGTCTCTCAGGCTGGAGTGCAGTGGTGTGATCTCGGCTCACTGAAACCTCTGCCTCCCGGGTTCAAGCAATTCTTGTCCCTCAGCTTCCCGAGTAGCTGGGATTATAGGCGCCCGCCACCACACTCAGCTAATTTTTGTATTTTTAGTAGAGACGGGGTTTCACCATGTTGGCCAGGCTGGTCTCAAACTCCTGACCTCAGGTGATCCGCCTGCCTCGGCCTCCCAAAGTGCTGGGATTATAGGTGTGAGCCATTATGCCCGGCCAGAGTCACTCCTGAAATTCTGAGTCATATCTGCTTGCCAGGACTCGGCGAGAGGCTGAAGCATACAAAGCATCTGCTGAATGAACAGGTGAATGAATGAATGAGCGAAGAGGGTCGTGGGGAGAGGGAGAGAGAGGGAGGAAGGGGCCTTAAAATTCAGGCACAGCAACCTTGTCAGAGGACACTCACTGTGCTGGCCACACCCCAGGGGTGGGCTCTGAGCTTTAGTGTCTCATTTCATTTTCACAGCAGCAAACTCATTTTCCACACAAGGAAACTGAGGCGCAGGCAGGCAAAGTTGCACGGCTGATCTGAGGGTTTCTTTCTTTTTTTTAATTTGAGATGGTCTCTTGCTATGTCACCCAGGCTAGAGTACAGTGGCACCATCTCAGCTCGGTGCAACCTCCGCCTCCCAGGTTCCAGCGATTCTCCTGACTCAGCCTCCCAAGTAGCTGAGATTACAGAGATTACAGGCGCCTGCCACCACGCCCAGCTAATTTTTTTTTTTTTTTTTAAGTGGAGACAGGGTTTCACCATGTTGGCCAGACTAGCCTCGAACTCCTGAGCTCAAGTGATCCACCCGCCTCGCCCTCCCAAAGTGCTGGAATTACAGGTGTGAGCCACTGGGTCTGGCCAGGGGACGGGTGTTAATTGGCATTGAGTCAGTGAAGGCCAGAGATGCTGTTGAACACTACAGTGCACAGGACGGCCCCGCACTGGAGAATGATTCAGCTCCAAATGTCTTTTGTTTTTTCTTTCTTCTCTCTCTCTCTTTTTTTTTTTTTCTCCCAGAAACAGGGTCTCTCTATGTTGCGCAGGCTGGTCTCAACTCCTTGGCTCAAAAGATCCCCGCACCTTGGCCTCCCGAAGTGCTGGGATTACAGGCATGAGCCACCGCCGTGCCCAGCTCCAAGGCTGATGCTCACTGGTCTGGCACAGCTGACACAGCTCAGGCCGGGGCAATCGGAGCCACCCAGCCCTGGCACCTGACAAGTCAGCTCGAGCCTATGGTCCTGGGACTCCACCTGGGGCTGCCGGGCGTGGGTGCTGACTCAACCGTGTTGACAGGGCTGGGTGCTGAGTCAGGGGTGAGCCTATAGACATCTTGCCCTCTGACAACGCCCCCTTCCTCCTCCCACTTCACACCACATCATTCTGCAGCCTGCCCGGGTGATGGGGCCCCCAGAACTACAGGAAATGCCTAGCAGAAAAATAGCTCCTACATCTCTCCCCCGCACCATGCCAATAAGCCCCTCAAAACCGTCACCTCTCCCCCACCCCCCGCCATAGCTGGGCTTGGTGGTCTGCACCTATAATCCCAGCATTTTGAGAGGCTGAGGCGGGAGGATTGCTTGAGCTCAGGAGTTTGAGCCCAGCCTGGGCAATATAGTGAGATCCCCTCTGTACAAAAAAATTTAAAAATTAGCTAGGCATGGTGATGCATGCCTGTAATCCCAACTACTTGGGAGGCTGAGGCGGGAGGATTGCTTGAATCCAGGAGGTCAAGATTGTAGTGATTGTGCCACTGCACTCCAGCCTGGGTGACAGACGAGACCCTATCTCAAACCAAACAAAATAAAACCTTGACCCTTTTCAACCCTTTTACCCACAGTGCTTGTTTGCATAAATAACTCCTGCCATATCTAAAAGGAATATTATGCAGCCATGAAAATGACAATACAAATGTATAACCGGGGGAAAAACAGCATGGACAAATAATTATAACTTTGCCTGGGGAAAAGAAAGAATATAGCGAAAATCACAGCCATGAAAACTAATTCAGCCAGTGACCACAAATGCCCTGCTCTAAAAAGAAAGAGAAAGAGAAAGAGAGAGAGAGTTTGGGTGTGGTGGCTCACGCCTGTAATCCCAGCACTTTGGGAGGCTGAGGTGGGTGGATCACCTGAGGTCAGGAGTTCGAGACCAGCCTGGCCAACATGGTGAAACCGCATCTTTACTAAAAATACAAAAATTAGTTGGGCGTGGTGGCGCGCACGTGTAATACCAGCTACTAGGGGGTGCTGAGGTAGGAGAACTGCTTGAACCCGGGAGGCAGAAGTTGCAGTGAGCTGAGATTGTGCCACTGTAATCTAGCCTGGGCAACAGAGCGAGACAGTCTCAAAAAAAAAAAAAAAAAGAAAGAAAGAAAGAAAGAAAGAAAAACTTGCATTGGGATTGGGTTGTAGAATCCTAGGTGAAGATGGCCCGAGGGTGAGGTTTTCTTTTTACCTTTTTCTGGGTGGCATTTGCCACCAAAGCTTGCTTCCTGGCACAGAGTTACCTTCTTGCTGATAAGAGCAATGATCTTTTAGGAACCAGAGGCGATGTCTCAACCTCAGCACTGCTGACATTCAGAGCTGAGCCATTCTCTGTGGTGGGGGCTGTCTGTACACTGCAGAATGCTTAGCAACATCCCCCACCTCTGTCCACCAGATGCCAGCAGCACCCCCGAGTTGACAACCAAAAATGTCCCCAGACTGGGTCACTCTCCACTGAGCATCACAGATCCAGAAGATATTTGATGGAAATTGGCATTTGAGTGTCAAAAAGGGGCAGAAAAAAATGATGATGGGATATTTCTGGATTAGTCGGTATGACCTAGCGCTGCCTGAGTTGGTGTCTCTTACTGAAATGTACAACTGTGTGTTCAATGATCACACTTTCTATTCTGTCTGTTCTCCAACAGAACAGACACACAAGAAACAGAAACTCAACAGCTTCAGCCCCGTGAACAATTTGCCTTTCACTGGACTCAGAAGCTTCCAGGAGAAACCTGGAAGACATTTTCAAATATAGCTTGATCACTAAGTTTAAGCTGAACAGGGAAACCTGGAGACCCTTAAAAAATACTGTTTTAAACCACCCACAAGTCCTTCTTCCCCCTGCACTGCAGAGGCCAGCTTTTAAAAAGGAGGATCATCTCCCCAGGTCGAGGGGCCAACATTCTGTCTTGGCACAGTTTTTGCAGAAGCTGCACACGGAGGGTACAAGAGGCTCAAAAACACTCACACCCTTCATCACCAGCGGAAGTGAGGCCAGGCTATTTACTCTCGAAAAATGAATCAGATTGTCAACTCGTATTTCTGCTTTTTGTGGATTACTAAACACCTCTCAGCTGTTTCCAGGGCTGCTGTAGTTGGGGAGGAGGAAGGATGGAGGGAGGGAGGAAATCCCAGCCTCTGTCGCAACGGGGTGAGAGTGTTTTAAAGCAGGCGCTGCTTACGAGCTATTTTCACTTTCTGGAAACTTGTGCAATGGTTGGTGGTCATGGTTACCCGGGGCCCCTGAGAATGGGGAAGGTGAGGGGTGGCAGGGGAAATTTGGGGGGAGAGATACCTCCTTGCCTGAGACACTCGGGATGGTGGGATTTAGGGGTCTCCTCTGCTCTCTAGGTGGGTTTCCAGACTGGTCACCTCTCATCATTGAGGCAGTGAATTTTTTGCAACAGGAGACCTACAGGGGAGGCTCTCCTAGCCTTCCAATGCACACAACAGGTGGGTTATTGTAGAAAGCCACCACTCCCTTCCCAGTGGGGTTCAGGGACCCTTGGAGGCAGACAGAGCAGGCTAACAACCCAACTCCACCACCCTGCTGCTACCTCTCTGGGTCTCCATTTCCTCATCTGGAAAAGAGCTTCATGTGTGGCCCTTGAATGCAGTTTTCACTGTTTTCCCCTAGCAGAATGGGGAACTCACCCCTTAAGAAAAGATTTGCTAAATGTCAAGACGAGTGAAGTGCAGAACATGCCAGAAACTCAGCAGGTTAACCCCCTTGAAAAATAAAAACAAAAATAAAGCTGGCACTCCAGAGATTTGGCTAAAACCTCAGAAGCTTCCAGGAAGAGCTAAGTTGTTTTTTGTTTTTTGTTTTTTTCAACGTAGAGGAGGCCACGTCAATGGGACCAGCACTTTCCCCAGCTGTGGGGCAAAGAGGCAATTTATGGCTCAAAGAACAACCTTAAAATAACCCTCCCTCAGTCCTAAAATGCAGTGTTTAAATTTACAGAAAAACCCACAGGTTCCTGGCAGGCAGGCACAGCAGCTGGCAGTCCCGGTGCTGGCAGAGGCAGGACCCACTGCACACGATGCTTTAGTGGGGCTGCCCTCCATCAAACTGTCCACTCCCCCCTCCTCCCAAGTGCCCCAAGGCCCCAGTTCCAAGCAGCCAGACCAGTGCTGTGATTTTTTTTTAAAGATGCAAAACTTTTTAATTAAAAAAAAACAACCCAGCAAAATCTTATAAAAACGAACCAGGTAGCCCAAAAATGCCCACCTGTCTCTCTATGTACAGTAATACAATATTTGTCACAGTCACTATATACAATATTATAAAAAATGCCGCAGACAGTACAAATTAAGGCCCTTATTTCTCACAAGGCATCACAAGCCTCGATCCTCTAGTGTAGACCCGGTGGGAGAGAAGATGCCACTTAAATTATTGCACCATTTTGAAAAACAAAACTCGTCAAGGAGGATCGTGGTCTTTTCCCACCGGGCCTTCAGTCACAGACGGGGGCTGGGGTGGTGGTGGCGTCGTCGTCGTCATCGAGGGAGACCCTCTGTAGCCACGCTGTGCCCGGCCCGGTTCTCTGGGTCCAATAAATACCAGTCACAGTTTGGGAAGGGGCCGCGCCCGGCGCGTGGGACCCGCCACGGCCGCGCGCAGGTGGGCGGGGGTGTCCCGGCTACATGTGCCGTTTCATGTGCAGCGCCAGGTGGTCGGAGCGCGAGAAGGCACGATCGCACAGATGGCACTGGAATGGCCGGTGGCCCGTGTGCTTGCGGTAGTGGCGCGTGAGCTCGTCTGAGCGCGCAAACTTCCAGCCACAGCCGTCCCAGTTGCAGTGGTAGGGCTTCTCACCTGCAGGGAGGGGGCGAGAGTGAGCCTCAATTTCCCTCCTAGGACAGGGCACGCATGGCTACCCCGGCGAGCGCAACCTATCCCTAACCAGGGCCTTGACTCGCTCCCCGCGGTAGTGTTGCACCCCTGAGGGATCCTCGCCCTACATCCCCAACTCCCCCGACAATCCGGATCCTCACCCCCAGGGGGTCGGAGGAGCGCAAGGTCCACTCCCCACTGTTGTCAGCCACGCCCCCCGACGGGTCCTAAGCATGCACCCTCGCTCCAGCATTCTAAGACACGGAATCTCTCAAGGTTTCCCAGCGCACACTCCCTCCCCAAGGTCCTGAGCCTTGTGTCCCCAGAGGAGTCCCAAGCCTGCGCCCCCTCCCCAACTTCCTGAGACGCAGCATCTCCCCGGGGTTCCTAAACGCGCACCTACTCCCCAACTACCTGAGCCTCAACCCCGGGGATTCTGCGCCAAGTGCCCAGCGGCTCCTAAACCTGCTCCCCCTCTCCAACTTTCTGAGACTGTCCCCCTAGCCACGCCCCCAGGAGGTTTTCTAAGTGCTCTTCCCAACCTCCTGAGGCCCCCCTCGTCCTAAGCGTGCAAGCCCCCACCCCAACCTCTCGGATCACACCTCCTTAGGGAGTGTTCCTGTGTGCCCCCACAACCAACCTCCCGAGCCACGCCTCCCGGGGAGTCCTAAGCGTGCACTCCCTGCCGATCCCCCTGAGCCACGCCCCAAGGGAGGTCCTAAATTCATTTTCTGGCGCGCGCTGGGAATCCGACCTCTCCTCCCGCGTCCCCCCGCCTGCGTTCCTGGCCCGTGCGTGCCGCCCACCTGTGTGCGTGCGCAGATGCGCCTTCAGATGCGAACTCTTGGTGTAGGTCTTGCCGCAGCCCGCGTAGCTGCAGGTGTGAGTGGCGGTGCGTTTGCGGGGCCAGGAGCGGCGGCCGCGCTTTGGCTTGGCCTCCAGCAGCTCCAGCGGGGAGGCAGGCGGCGTGAGGAGACCGCGGGCGGCGGGGGGCGCCAGGCCCAGGGCTGCCGCGGCGGCGGCCGCGTCGTCGAAGAGACCGAAGGCTGGGGGCGCAGGCGGCGCGTAATGCAGCCCAGGCCCGGGCGCGCCGAAGCCAGGGCCACCGAAAGGCGGCGGGAAGGAGGTGCGCGGGCCGGGCGCGGGCAGGCGCGCGGGGCCGTCGGGGCTGAGAGGCGGGGTGTCGGGCGGCGGCGGGGGGCGGCCCCCGGGACCTCGCATGCACGAAGCCGCCGGGCCCGGGGCGCCCTCGCGCTTGAGGCCGCGCGGTCCACGGGTCAGCCCGGGGGCGCAGCCGTAGCCGCCGCCGCCGTCCGCTTCGGGGGGCTCGGCCTTGACCAGGCGGCCGGGCGGCGCCAGCAGAAAGCGGCCGTGCAATGCGGGCCCCGGCGGCGCGTCCAGCTCGGGTCGCAGCAGCTCAGACACCAGGCCACCCGCGGGGGCGCTGTAGGGCGGGGGCGCGCCGGGTTCGGGGTAATAGAACGCAGGCGGCGGGGGCGGCGGCGGCGGCTCCGGGGCGGCCTCGGCGCCCAGGCCGTCCAGCCCCATGGACAGGATGAAGTCCAGCACGCTGTTTAGGTCGTCGTCGGTGCCGCTGGGCTCGGGCTCGGCGCGCGGCCAGCGCTGCGGGAGACAGGGCAATGGGCGTGAGCGGGCGGCGGGGCTCGGGGGGCGCTGCCTGCCGCCCCCGCTGCCCGCCTTCTACCACCCTGAGTCCGCGATCCCCGTGGCCCGCATCCTCCTCTCCTGAGTCTGCAGTCCCCGCCTTCGCGTCCTGTCACCCCGCAGCCCACGTTCTACTACCCCGAGCCCGCCGCCCACGGTCCCGGCCGCCCCGCCGTCCCCGCCGCCCTCACCTCCTGCAGGCCGCGCTCGCGGCACGGGCTGGCGAAAGTGGAGAAGGACGGCAGGATGGGTTCACTCAGCGCCATGGCCGGGACCCGGGGAGGAAGGACGCGGACGGGGGACACCGGTGAGTGGCTGCCCGAGGCCGGGCTGGTCGGGGCGCGGGCGGGCGGGGAAGGCTCTGTGGGCCGCGGCCGGGCCCGCCCAAGCCTTATAGGCACGGCGCGCGCGGGGGCCGGGCCAAAGCGGCGGCGGCGGAAACGCGTCCCGGATGGGGACGAGCTCCGGGCGCAGCCTAAATTTAGCCGCGGTATATAAGCCGGCGGGCGGCGGCGGCCGTGGCCACTGCGGCGGCCTGGGCCCTGCGCTGACAGCCCGGCCCCTCGCGCGCCGCCAAGGGCCGCGCCTCCCCCTCTCCCGGGCCCCGCCCCCGCCCGTCTCCCCGGCGACGTTGTCAACACGCGCTCCACAACAGCGGCGTGACGCTCAGGGATCCCCCGGGAGCCCCGGGCTCCCGCCTGCGCGAGCATCCCGGGGACCTGGAGCGGGGGCGGTGTCGGGGCCTCTCAGAGACTCTCAGGGGAGCACCGGGATTGGCGGTTTCCCCGGATCCCTTGACGGAAGGGGAGATTGGCTCCAGCCTCAGAGAGGGCCGCAGAACCCTGGGTGAATGGGAAGCCTGGAGTCTCCAGGATTCATGGATGGGTGAGGCTGGGCCCCTCATCTGTCGTGGGACTACCCAGAGGGACCCACCGTTGCACATCACCCTGTAAAAAAAAAACAGCTTGTGTAGACCGGGCGCAGTGGCTCACATCTGTAATCCCACCGCTTTGGGAGGCTGAGACAGGAGGATCACTCGAGGCCAGGAGTTCAAGACCATCCTGGGCAACACAGTGGCCCCCATCTCTTAAGAAATAAAAAAAAATTAGCCGGGTGTAGTGGGAGGCTGAGGTGGGAGGATCGCTTGAGCCCAGGAGGTCTAGGCTGCAGTGAGATACGATCACACCACTACACTCCAGCCTGGGTGACAGAGAAGACTCTGTCTCAAAAAAAAAAACAAACAAAACAAAACTTATGTGTGGTAACATCAAGACACGTTAAATCTTTGACTGAGACACCCACTCCCTCCTCCCCAACCTCAAGTAAGCCCGTCAAGTGCAGGGAAACTGAGGCAGAGGTGGTTGGGAGAAGTTAGAGGTGCAGCAGGCACAGGCAGGCTGGGTTCCTTTACTGACTTGCATAAGTGAATTAAGTAACTGAGAGGACGGTGATGACAGTCATTCCCCCAATACAGCTCCAGCATTGGGGGCGTCAGAGGACAATGCTGCCCAATGGGTCCCTTCAATGCTCCATCTCTGTCCCCCACACCATATCCCTGCTGGCCAGGGACTGTCACTCCTGTTACAACTGTCTGCCAACCCTGGGTGGGCACTGGGGACACAGTAACCAAGAGATAGACAAGATCCCTGCCCTAGGGGACCTCCACTTTAGTGGAGGAGGGAAGGATCGAGGTTTATTCATTTGAGTTTTTTTGAGACAGGGTCTCCCTCTGTTGCTCAGGCTGGAGTGTAGTAGTGCAATCACAGCTCACTGCAGCCTCGAACTCCTGGGCTCAAGCGATCCTCCTGCCTTAGCCTCCCAAGTAGCTGAGATTACAAGGTGCATGCCACCATGCCTGGCTAAATTTTTTTTTTTGTATTTTTTTGTAGAGATGGGGTCTCACTATGTTGCCCAGGCTGGTCTTGAAGTCCTGGGCTTAGGAGATCCACCTGCCTCGGCCTCCCAAAGTGCTGGGATTACAGGTGTGAGCCATTGCACCTGGCCTTACTGATAGGGGTTTAAAAAGAAAAATGGAGCGGTAGAAGGGACTAGAAAGTGAGTGTGAGATGAGGGAGCAGGAGGGAGGAAATGGGGAAATTTTGAATCTCACCCAGGAGGTGAAATGTGAGCTAATGTGAAAAAGTCCTTGGGGACCATGTGGGTATCGGAGGAAGAGCATCCCAAGGAGGAACCTGGAGCCAGATGGTGAGGGATGCAGGCAACTCCTGCCCTGGAAGCTTGGACTCTCAGCCCCTGCAGATATGCGCTCTGCAGGGTCCCCTCTGGAGCTCCCACCAAACCCAGTCACCGGAGACTTCAAGTTGAGTACAAACTTGCTTTCTGCACTTGCCACTGAAATGGCTGTGAGTCAGCGTCAGCCACTGAGCACGCGCTGTGTGACCCTGAACCAGTGGCTTTGGCTGTTTGGGCTTGCCTCCTCAATCTTTGAAATGCAGATAAGAATAGTACCTGACCCCAAATGGCTATTGTGAGTTCACACAGGCGCTTTTTGTTGTGGAAGTAGGTGACATCTTGTGTGACACTGAATTCTCTACCAGTGCTTGGGAGATGGGCCTGCTTGTGTGCTTTGGGAATTGAATTGCCTTTCTCTGGGCCTTAGTTTCCCCCTATGATAATGATGGAAAGATTAAGGGAATCAGAAATTTCTCCGCAAGGATACAGGAAGCCTGGGCAGCTGCCGGGAAGGGTTTTTGTTTGTTCATTCCTTTGCTTTGGCCAAGACCGCCAGCTGGGCGCAGTGGCTCACACCTGTAATCCCAGCACTTTGGAAGGCTGAGGCGGGCAGATCACTTGAGGTCAGAAGTTGGAGACTAGCCTGGTCAACACGGTGAAACCCTGTCTCTACTAAAAATACAAAAATTAGCCGGGCGTGGTGGTGCGTGCCTGTAATCCCAGCTACTCAAGAGGCTAGAATCGCTTGAACTTGGGAGGTGGAGGTTGCAGTGAGCCGAGACCGTGCCACTGCACTCCAGCCTGGGTGACAGAGTAAGACTCTGTCTAATAAAAAAAAAAAAGACCTCCGACCACAGCATCCTTCTAGTTTGTCAGAGAGCACCTTCGTCCCCTGGGCCTCTGAGCCTTGCTCACTGGCACCTGCAGCTTGTCTGAGGCACCTCTCTGCCTTCCTCCTCTCTCACTGTCTCTGGGTCCTGAAACACACCAAGCACATTCCCCTCTGTGCTCACTGCGCCCCCGACCAGCGTTCCTTTCTTTCCATTTCCACTTGTGAAGCTCCATCCGTCTCTGTCTGTCTCTCTCTCTCTTTTCTTTCAACCTCCCTTAACTAACGTATTTTATTTATTTGTTTATTTTTGAGACAGAGTCATGCTCTGTTGCCCAGGCTGGAATGCAGTGGCGCAATCTCGGCTCACTGCAGCCTCTGCCTCCCGGGTTCCAGAGATTCTCCTGCCTCAGCCTCCTAGGTAGCTGGGATTACAGGCGCCCGCCACCATGCCCAGCTAATTTCTGTTTGTTTGTTTTGTTTTAGTAGAGACAGGGTTTCACCATGTTGGCCAGGCTGGTCTCAAACTCCCGACCTCAAGTGATCCGCCTGCCTCGGCCTCCCAAAGTGCTGGGATTTGGGAGGTGTGACTCACGGTGCCCGGTCTGGACTTTTATTTTCTACAGCAGTTTTAGGTTTACAGAAAAATTGAGCACAAAGTACACGGCGTTCCCCAGGTAGCATCCCTCGCACCACCCCAACCTTTCTCCTATTATCATCTTGCATTAGTGTGGTGCATTTGTGACAATTACTGAGCAGAGAGGAATATACTGTTATTAACTAATAATAATAATAATAATCCATGGTTTATTTATCTTGACACAGGGTCTTGCTCTGTCGTCCAGGCTGGAGTGCAGTGACACGGTCTTGGCTCACTGTAGCCTCAAACTCCTAGGCTCAAGCCATCCTCCCAGCTCAGCCTCCCAAGTAGCTGGGACTACAGGTGCGCACCACCATGCCTGGCTGATTTTTGTTTGTAGACACAGGGTCTTGCCATAAGTAATTCAATCCATGAGTAATGGGTTAAATGGTGGCCCCACAAAGAAATGTCTGAGTCTCAATTCCTGGCACCTGTGACTATGACCTTATTTAGAAAGAGTTTCTTTGGCTGGGCGCAGTGGCTCATGCCTGTAATCCCAGCACTTTGGGAGGCCGAGGCAGGTGGATCACCAGAGGTCAGGTGTTCAAGACCAGCCTGGCTAACATGGAAACCCCGTCTCTACTAAAAATATAAAATTAGCCAGGCATGGTGGCTTGCATCTGTAGTCCCAGCTACTTGGGAGGCTAAGGCAGGAGAATCACTTGAATCCGAGAGGTGGAGGTTGCAGTGAGCCGAGATCGCACCCTTGCACTCCAGCCTAGGCGACAAGAGTGAGACTGTCTCAAAAACAAAAAGAGTTTCTCTGCAGACATCATGAAGCGTCTTGAGGTGAGACCATCCTGGATTAAGGTGTGCCCTGATCCATTGACAACAGTCCTTAGGAGAGAAAGGACGCAGGAACACAAACACAGAGAAGAAGGGCATGTGAAGATGGCCAGAGACTGGAGTGAGGCAGCCACAGGCCCAGGGGTATCTCCGGAGCCACCAGCAGCAAAACTGGGAACAGATTCTTTTTTTTCCTTTTTTTTTTTTTTTTTTATACAGAGTCTCGCTCTGTAGCCCAGGCTGGAGTGCAGTGGCGTGATCCTGGCTCACGGCAGCCTCCACCCCTTGCGTTCAAACAATTCTTGTGCCTCAGCCTCCCAAGTAGCTGGGATTACAGGTGCGTGCCACCATGCCCGGCTAATTTTTATATTTTTAGTAGAGATGGGGCTTCATCCTGTTGGCCAGGCTGGTTTTGAACTTCTGACCTCAAGTGATCTGCCTGCCTCAGCCTCCCAAAGTGCTGGGATTACAGGCGTGAGCCACTGCACCCAGCCAAGGGAACAGATTCTTTCTCAGATGGCTGGGTGTGGTGGCTCACGTCTGTAATGCTAACATTTTGGGAGGCTGAGGCAGGAGGATTACTGGAGCCCAGGAGTTTGAGACCAGCCTGGGTAACAAAGTGAGACCCCTTCGCTACAAAAAATACAAAAATTGGCTGGGCGTGGTGGCGCATACCTGTGGTCCCAGTTACTAGGGAGGCTGAGATGGGAGGATCGCTTGAGCCTGGAAGGCAGAGGCTGCAGTGAGCCGAGATTGCACTCGCTGCACTCCAGCCTGGGCAACAGAGTGAGACTCCATCTAAAAAAAAAGATTCTCCCTCGGAGCCTCCAGAGGGAACCAACCCTGCTGATGCCTTGATTTTGGGCTTTTGGCCTCCAAAACTGTGGGGAATACATTTCCATTGTTGGAAGCCACCCAGTCTGTGTCTTTTGTTGGGGCCACCACAGGAAGCTCATACATCATGGTAACCAGCTGTCTTCCCGCCTGGCTTCCTCTCCAGACGGTGAACCCCTCAAGACAGGGGCCTCCCTTGACTCATCTCTGTGTCCCCCCAGGCCCAGCTGTGAACCCGCTTTGTTGAAACAAAAGTGATGTAAAGACAGTGGCCACCCACTAAGGACCTCCCAGGGCAGCGTGAAACATTTCAGCAGAGTGCCTGGCCAGCAGAACCAATGCAGACAGCCGCCAGTGCATGGAAAGAACACGAACTTTTCATTTTATTTTATAGAAATGAGGTCTCGTGGGCTGGTCTTGTGGGCCAGGTGCAGTGGCTCATACCTGTAATGTCAGCACTTTGGGAGGCTGAGGCAGGCAGATCACCTGAGGTCGGGAGTTCAAGACCAGCGTGAAAAGAGACCATGGTGAAACCCCGTCTCTACAAAAAATACAAAAATTAGCCGGTCATGGTGGCATGTACCTGTAATCCCAGCTACTCGGGAGGCTGAGGCATGAGAATCGCTTGAACCCGGGAGGCAGAGGCTGCAGTGAGCTGAGTTCGTGGCACTGCTCTCCAGCCTGGGCGACAGAGTGAGACCCTGTCTCAAAATAGAGGTGAGGAATGATGCTTTGAACCGGAGGTGGAGACGATCAGCCGATTCCTACTGTCTCCAGCATGGAAGAGAAAAAAAAGAGAAATGAGGTCTCACTGTGTTGCCCACATTGGTCTTTAACTCCTGGCCTCAAGCGATCCTCCTGCCTTGGCTTCCCAAAGTGCTGGTATTACAGGCATCAGCCACCGTGCCCGACCTAGATGAACTTTAATTGCCACATTAGCTGTGTGACCTTAGGTAAGCCACCTAACCTCTCTGAGCCTCAGTTTCCTTTTGAGAATATGAGATGGCATTTGTCAGTGTTCAACAGTACTTGCTGCCTGATTGTGAGGATGAGTGAATGAGCCTTTTAGGGGATCTGAGGCACTGTGGAATCTCTCTGTGCAGGAGAGGCTTGGCACTGGGATGGGGCCTGGAGCACAGACCCTCTCCTGCTGTTGTCCTATGAACCTGCTATCTGCTTGGCACCTGCCCGCATAGGTATCTGTCCTCGTGAAGTCTCAGCCTATGATGATGTTGGAGAAAGCACTGGGCACGAAGTCACATTCTCAGCCCTGCCTGGAACTAGTTAGGTGACTTTACCCTCAAAGCTCTGCAAGCCTTGGCTGGGTGCGGTGGCTCACGCTTGTAATCCCAGCACTTCGGGAGGCCGAGGCGGGTGGATCATTTGAGGTCAGGAGTTTGAGACCAGCCTGGCTAACACGGTGAAACCTCGTCTCTACTAAAAATATAAAAATTAGCTGGGTGTAGTGGCTCATGCCTGTAATCCCAGCATTTTGGGAGGCTGAGGTGGGTGGATCACCTGAGGTTCAAGACCAGCCTGACCAACATAGTGAAACTCTGTCTCTGTTAAAAATAGAAAAATTAGCCAGGGATGGTGGCAGGCGCTTGTAATCCCAACTACTTGGGAACTTGGGAGGCTGAGGCAGGAGAATCCCTTGAACCTGGAAGGCGGAGGTTGCAGTGAGCTGATTGTACTCCATCCTGGGCAACAGAGCGAGACTTCATCTCAAAAACAAAGCAAAATTAGCCAGTCATGGTGGCACACATCTGTAGTCCCAGCTACTTGGGAGGCTGAGGCAGGAGAATCACTTGAACCTGGGAGGCAGGGTTGCAGGGAGCCAAGATCACGCCACTGCACTCCAGCCTGGGTGACAGAAGGAGACTTGGTCTAAAACTCCTGACCTCAGGTGATCCACTCACCTAGGCCTCCCAAAGTGCTGGGATTACAGGCGTGAGCCACCATGCCTGGCCACTGTTGGGAACTTTATGTTTCCTGATGATAATTTGTTTTTTGGAAACAGGATCACTCAGGCTGGAATGCAGAGATGCAATCATAGCTCACTGCAGCCTTCAACTTCCAGGCTCAAGCAATACTCCTGCCTCAGCCTCCTGAGTAGCTGGGATTACAGGTGTGCACTACCTCGACTGGCTAATTTTAATTTAATTAATTAATTAATTAATTTATTTATTTATTTTTGAGATGGAGTTTTGCTCTTGTTGTCCAGGCTGGAGTGCAACGGCGTGACCTCTGCTCACTGCAACCTCTGCCTCCTGGGTTCAAGCAATTCTCCTGCCTCAGCCTCCCGAGTAGCTGGGATTACAGGCATGTGCCACTATGCCCGGCTAATTTTGTACTTTTAGTACAGACAGGGTTTCTCCATGTTGGTCAGTCTGGTCTCGAACTCCCAACCTCAGGTGATCTGCCTGCCTCAGCCTCCCAAAGTGCTGGGATTACAGGCGTGAGCCACCGCACCTGGCCCGGCTGGCTAATTTTTAATTTTTGTTTGTAGAGACAGGGTCTCACTATGTTGCCTAGGCTGGTCTCGAACCCCTGGGCTCAAGTGATCTTCCTGCCTAAGCCTCCCAAAGTGCTGGGATTACAGGCATGAGCCACAGTGCCCAGCCTCGATGGTGATTATCTTATTGTCATCACTTTCTTGCTGCCCCTTCTCCTAACAACTCAACATTATAAATGTAGACCAAGGAGGCAGAATATTTTCCTCAAATCTGTTGATAATAGTTGCTTTTAGCACTGTGCTGGTGCAGATTCTGTAGCCAGGCCCAGTGTTGTGATGGATTGGTCATGTCTGTGATTGACTGATTGACTGGTGATGTCTGTCACCAACAGGGGATTGGATAAGTGGTACGTGTGCAGCTTTGCATTTGTTGTCTCCTGCTAGGCTGTCTTCAAGGGCTCAGGAAACTTGCAAACAAGAAGTTTTTCATCTGAGCCACAAATAAATACTGAGCTTCCGCTCCATGCTGAGCTGGGCATGGAGAGAAAACTGATGAAGTATATGGCCTGTTTCTGCACATAGAGAGATTACAATCTTCTTTTACGGGGCCCTGGACATTTCTAGTAACCTTGAATTCTTTCCACTTTTCTTCTAGAGTCTAAGCTGCCTTTCTCTTTACCAGCTATTTTGCCCCAAATAGCTATTGTGTGCACTTGGCTCAGATCCCAAGAGCAAGTACTCAGGAATTCTACAGAAAACACGTCATGTAAAATACAGCTGAGCTTCCAAGACAAATTATGAACACTGGAGGAATTACAATCACATTACAGCAGCAACTGGATGATGACTCCCAGCTGGGGCGATTGGGGTGTTTCTGCTGAGGTTTGCACAACCCTTTTTCAGTATGTTGCAAAACTTGGCTCCTCATGTTGCAAAAATGTTTGATAGTTCTCTGTTTCTTGAGGATGCGGAGAGATACGGGCAGAGGCACCCTCTGCCAGTGCGCTTCGTATCTCGGGTCACCACCTTGTCGCTGCCATGCTTGGAGCTGAGGTCTGATAGGAATGGTCACTTTGTGATTTGCCTGGTTGTCTCTGGAGTTTGTGTGTGTGTGTGTGTGTGTGTGTGTGTGTGTGTGTGTGTGTGTGTGTGTGTGTTTTGACAGGGTCTCACTCTGTCTCCCAGGCTGGAGTGTAGTGGTGTGATGATAGGTCACTGCAGCCTCAAACCCCTGGGCTCAAGCGATCCTTCTGCCCTTGCCTCTGAAAGCACTGGGATTACAGACCTAAGCCACCGCGCCTGGCCCTGCCTCTGGAGTTTTCTTACTACTATATAAATAGGTCACGAGTGCTTGGGGAAGATGCGGGATTGCACTGGGCTGATGACTGATGGGTTCCCATCAGAACCTCTCCTCATCTTGCCAGCCAGGCCATTACTGCCTCGGTCTTATTGACACACAGGACAGAAGAGGGGGAGACAGCAATACTTACTGAGCACCTAATGTATACCAGGCCCCATGCTGAGGATCTGGATGTATTTTCTTTTTTTTTTTTTTTTTTGAGGCCAGGTCTCACTCTGTCACCCAGGCTGGAGTGAAGTGGCATGATTTCGGCTCACTGCAACCTCCGCCACCCAGGTTCAAGTGATTCTCCTGCCTCAGCCTCCCGAGTAGCTGGGATTACAGGAACACGCCACTACACCTGGCTAATTTTTGGATTTTAAGTAGAGACGGGAGTCTCACCATGTTGGCCAGGCTTGTCTGGATGTATTTTCTCATTTAATCCTCCCAGTTGGTCTGTTCAGTGAGGTAAGCGATGGACAGCTGGAACCCTGAGTTTAGATTCCGGCTCTTGTACTTGTTGACCTTGAGTGAATTTTATATGTATATATATATGTATTTTTTTTTTTTTTTTTTTTTTTTGAGATGGAGTCTCACCCTGTTGCCCAGGCTGGAGTGCAGTGGCGCAATCTCGGCTCACTGCAACCCTCTGCCTCCCAGGTTCAAGCGATTTTCCCACCTCAGCCTCCTGAATAGCTGGGATTACAGACATGTGCCACCATGCCCGGCTAATTTTTATATTTTCAGTAGAGACGGGGTTTCACCATATCGGGTAGGCTGGTCTCAAACTCCTGATCCCAGTGATGATCCACCTGCCTCAGCCTCCCAAAGTGTTGGGATTACAGGTGTGGGCCACTGCGCCGGTCTGATGTTTTCTTTTTGAACTTCAGTCCCTCATTCATCAAAGGGGCATGAGAATGCCTGCCCATCATGTGTTTATGAAGGTAGCAAACAGGAGAATCGCTTGAACCCTGGAGGCGGAGGTTGTAGTGAGCCAAGATCGCGCCATTGCACTCCAGCCTGGGCAACGAGTGAAACTCTCTCTCTCTCAAAAAAAAAAAAAAAAAAAAAGATTTTCCTAGAAGAACCCTTCCACCCCTGGGAGCTATTTCTATTTATCTTAGTTGGAGGTTGGCAAATGGTGGCTTGCAGCTTAAAAAAAAAATCAAAATATCAATAGTGTAATTCTTTGTATTCTATGCATATTCCTATATAAATTATATATATATATATATATGTATATACACTTTTATCGAGGTGAAGCTCACATAACCTGAAATTAACCATTTTATTTTATTTCATTTATTTATTTATTTTTGAGACAGTCACTCTGTCTCCCAGGCTGGAGTGCAGTGGCACGACCTCAGCTCACTGCAGCCTCCATCTCCCAGGTTCAAGTGATTCTTCTGTCTCAGCCTCCCAAGTAGCTGGGATTACAGGCATGCGCCATTCCACCTGGCTAACTTTTGTATTTTTTGTAGATATGGGGTTTCACCGTGTTGGTCAGGCTAGTCTCAAACTCTCAACCTCAGGTGATCCACCCGCCTCGGCCTCCCAAGGTGCTGGGATTACAGATACGAGCCACTGCGCCTGGCTGAAATTAACTATTTTAAAGTGCACAGTTCAGTGGCATTTGGTACATTCAGTGCTCTGTGAATATCACCTCTGTCTAGCTGCAGAACATTTCTGTCACCACCAAAGAGACCCCTGTCCCCATCAGCAGTCACTCCCCACTCCCCTCCCCCAGCCCCTGGCAACCACCAATCTGCTTCCTGTCTTTATGGATGTGCCTGTTCTAGACTTTTTTTTTTTCCTTGAGACGGAGTCTGGCTCTGTTGCCCAGGCTGGAGTGCAATGGCGCGATCTGGGCTCACTGCAACCTCTGCCTCCGGGTTCAAGCGATTCTTCTGCCTCAACCTCCTGAGTAGCTGGGATTACAGGCACCTGCCACCACACCCAGCTAATTTCGTATTTTTACTAAAGACAGGGTTTCTCCATGTTGGCTAACTTTTGTGTTTTTTGTAGAGACGGGGTTTCACCGTGTTGGTCAGGCTGGTCTCCAACTCCCGACCTCAGGTGATCCGCCCGCCTTGGCCTCCCAAAGTGGTGGGATTACAAGCGTGAACCACTGCGCCGGCCAACATTTTTATATGAATGGAATCATATGATATGTGGGCACTGCAGCTTTCATTTGGCCCATGAGCTAAGCATGGATTTACATTTATGAATGGTTGGAAAAAAAAGAATAGTACTTCGTGAAACACAAACATTATATGAAAATCAAATTTCAGTGTGCATAAATACATCTTACTGTCAGCCATACCCATTCATAGATCCATCATCTATAGCTACTTTTTTTCTTTTTGAGACAGGGTCTGGCTCTGTCTCCCAGGCTGGAGTGCAGTGGCACAATCACAGCTCACTGTAGCCTTGACCTCCTGAGCTCAGTTGATCCTCCCACCTCAGCCTCCCAAGTAGCTTGGAACTACAGGCGTGGGCTACCACGCTCGGCTGATTTTTTGTAGAGACAGGGTCTATGTTGTCCATACTGGTTTCGAACTCCTGGCCTGAAGAGATCCTATCCTGCCTTGGCCTCCTAAAGTGTCGGGATTACAGATATGAGCCACTGCGCCTGGCAATGGCTACTTTCCTGGGATGACGACAGAGTTGAGTCATTTTGAAAGAGACCACGTGGCCCACAAAGCAGAAAATCTTGACTCTGGCCAAAGCTTAGAGACGTTAGCTTCAAGCACAGGGAGAAGCCGGCAGAGCTATGTTCAACTCCAAAGTCTGGACTGAATTCCCAGACTATCGCTGCCTCTCAGTATGTTTTTTTTTTGTTTTTTTGTTTTGTTTTTTTTTTGAGATGGCGTCTTTCTCTGTTGCCCAGGCTGGAGTGCAGTGGCGTGATCTCGGCTCACTGCAACCTCCACCTCCCGGTTCAAGCAATTCTTGTGCCTTAGCCTCCCGACTAGCTGGGACTACAGGAGTGCGCCACCATGCCTGGCTAATTTTTGTATTTTTAGTAGAGACAAGGTTTCACCATGTTGACCAGGCTGGTCTCGAACTCCTGACCTCAGGTGATCTGCCCACCTCAGGCTCCCAAAGTACTGGGATTACAGGTGTGAACCACCATGCCTGGCCTCAGTATGCGTTTAATAGACACTGATGAACACTCTTTTGTTGTTGTTGTTGTTGAGACAGGATCTTGTTCTATTGCCCAGGCTAGAGTGCAGTGGTGCAGTCATAACTCACTGCAGCCTCAAACTCCCGGGCTTAAGTGATCCTCCTGCTTCAGCCTCCTGAGTAGCTGGGACTACAGGTGCATGCCACCAAACCCTGCTAATTTTTTATTTTGTTTGTAGAGACGGGGTCTCCCTATGCTGCCCAGGCTAGTCTCCAACTCCTGGTCTCAAACGATCCTCCTGCCTTGGCCTCCCAAAGTGCTGGGTGTGAGCCACCATGCCTGGCTAAGGAATACTTCTTATTGGGCAGGTGCTGGAGTGTGAGCTGTCTACCAGAGTGGGCCAGTCTTTGCCCTCAGGGAGCTTCCAGACAGGGAGGAGACTGAGGGTTAAGTGAAGCTCTATCCAAGCAACAGAGTCACAGGCTGATGGGAAGGCTGAGGGAAAAGTGGGGAGTGCTCAGGGCAGGATAACGGGGCTCTGACTTGGATTGGAGGGGGAGCAGGCAGAAAAAAACCTTTTTTTTTTTTTTTTTTTTTTTGCCCAGGCTGGAGTGCAGTGGCACGATCTCGGCTCACTGCAAGCTCCGCCTCCCAGGTTCACGCCATTCTCCTGCTTCAGCCTCCCAAGTAGCTGGGACTACAGGCGCCCGCCACTACTCCTGGCTAATTTTTTGTATTTTTAGTAGAGACGGGGTTTCACCATGTTAGCCAGGATGGTCTCCTGACCTCGTGATCTGCCCGTCTTGGCCTTCCAAAGTGCTGGAATTACAGGTGTGAGCCACCGCGCCCGGCCCAGAAAAAACCTTTTAAGGCTGGGTGCAGTGGCTCACGGCTGTAATCCCAGCACTTTGGGAGGCTGAGGCGGGCAGATCATGAGGTCAGGAAATCAAGACCATCCTGGCCAACATGGTGAAACCCCGTCTCTACTAAAAATACAAAAATCAGCTGAGCATGGTGTCGCACGCCTGCCACCATGCCCATCTAATTTTTTTTGTATTTTTAGTAGAGACTGGGTTTGGCCAGGTTGGTCTCGAACTCCTGACCTCAGATTATTTGCCTGCCTCGGCCTCCCAAAGTGCTGGGAATACAGGCATGAGCCACCACATGTAATTTATTTATTTATTTATTTATAGACAGCGTCTTGCTCTGTCACCCAGGCTGGAGTACAGTGTAATTTATTATTTATTTATGTAGAGACAGCGTCCTGGAGTACAGTGGCATGATCACAACTTACTGCAGCCTTGATCTCCTGGCCTCAAGCAGTTATCACACCCCAGGCTCCCAAAGTGCTGGGACTGCAGGCATGAGCCACTGTGTCCGGCAAAGCCATCTCTTTGAACAGCCCTGTTGGACTCCCTGACATGTTCTGCCCACCAGAGGAGGCCAGCACCTTCTCCTCCCCATAACGCCATTGCACTCCTGCCTGGGTGACAGAGTGAGACCGTATTTTTAAAAAAAATCAGCAGGCACAGTGGATCATGCCTGTAATCCCAGCACTTTGGGAGGCTGAGGCGGGTGGATCACCTGAGGTCAGGAGTTCGAGACCAGCCTGGCCAATATGGTGAAACACCATCTCTAAAAATCAGCCAGGTGTAGTGGTGGGCGCCTGTAGTCCCAGCTACTCAGGAGGCTGCGACAGGAGAATCACTTGAACCTGGGAGGCGGAGGTTGAAATGAGCTCAGGTCACGCCACTGCACTCCAGCCTGGGCAACAGAGCAAGACTCCATCAAAAAAAAAAAGTGTCAGAGGAATGCAAACAAATCCTTATACACACACACACACACACACACACACACACACACTCACTCACTCACAATAGCCCCAAAGTGGAAGCAAATCAAGTGTCCATCAACAGGCAAACAGAGCAACACAATGTAGTCCATCCACAATATGGAATATTATTCAGCCATGAAAAGGAAGGAAGCACTGACCCATGCTACAGCATGGATGAACCCCAAAAACATGATGTTGAGAGAAGTCAGACACAAACGCCACGTAGTGTGAGATTCCATCTGTGTGAAATGCCCGGAACAGGCAACTCCATAGAGCCAGGAAGCAGATGGCTTCCTGTGTCTTCTGTGTTCAGCAGAATTGGTGCCTGGAGCAGGAATGGGTCCATTCTGATGGGGAGAGTGGGGAGGCCCAGGGCCAGGGGGACAGTGGTTGAGTTTGAGCCCCACATTCTGGGCTTCTGGGGAGCTCTTTTTGTGGGAGCAGCCTTCTGACTTGCCTTGCAATTTCAGTGCTTCAGCTTGATGCCCTTCAGCCTCATAATCGGGGTGGAAAATCATAATGATGTTATTAAACAATTATGTCATTATATATTATTAATAATGACAGCTATCATGAAGAGAAACTCTTCATGTAAGAGGTAAATCTTACATGGAAGGGGTAAGTCACAGAAGGACTCCATTTAACATGCTTGATGTGTATTTGTAAAATTCCACATCTTTTAGGACAGGTGACTGGGTGTTTCTGGGTGCCTGTAACAATTTCCTTGGAAAATGGAGTGTAAATATCTTCTCTCTCCATTTGTTTCGCATTTTCATTTTTAAAAAAAATTGAGGTGGAATTCACATAACATAAAGTTAGCTATTTTTAAATTTTATCTTATTTTTTGAGGCGGTATCTCACTCTGTCACCCAGGCCAGAGTGCAGTGGCAGGATCTTTGCTCACTGCAACCTCCGTCTCCCGGGTTCAAGCGATTCTCCTGCCTCAGCCTCCCGAGTAGCTGGGATTACAGGCGCCTGCCACCATGCCTGGCTAATTTTTGGATTTTTAGTAGAGATGGGGTTTCGCCATGTTGGCCAGGCTGGTCTCGAACTCCTGACCTCAGGTGATTCACCCGCCTCAGCCTCCCAAAGTGTTGGGATTACAGGCATGAGCCACTTCACCCGGCCTATTTTATTTTACATTTTTAGAGATGGGGGGTCTCGCCTCTTGCCCAGACTGGAATGCAGTGGTGTGATCATAGCTCACTGCAGCCTCAACCTCCCAGGCTCAAGCGATCCTCCCACCTCAGCCTTCTAAGTAGCTGGGACTACAGGCGTGTGCCACTATGCCTGGCTAATTTTTAAATGTTTTGTAGAGATGGGTCTCACCATGTTGCCCAGGCTGGTCTCAAACTCCTGGGCTCAAGTGATCCTCCTGCCTTTGCCTCCCAAAGTGCTGGGATTACAGAGGTGAGCCACCACGCCCGGCCAAAGTTAGCCATTTTTAAATGTACAATTTAGTGGCATTTAGCACATTCACAGTGTTGTGCAGCCACTACCTCTGACTAGTCCCAGGACATCTTCATCCCCACAAAAGGAGACCCTGTCCCCATCAGCAGCCACTCCCCATTCCCCTTCCCCAGTCCCTGGCAACCACCCATCTGCTTCCTGGCTTTATGGAGTTGCCTGTTCTGGGCATTTCACACAGATGGAATCTCACACTATGTGGCCTTTCTGTCTGGCTTCTCTCAGCATCGTGTTTTTGGGGTTCATCCGTGCTGTAGCATGGGTCAGTGCTTCCTTCCTTTTCATGGCTGAATAATATTCCATACTGTGGATGGACCACATTGTGTTGCTCTGTTTGCCTGTTGATGGACACTTGATTTGCTTCCACTTTGGGGCTATTGTGAGTGTGTGTGTGTGTGTGTGTATATAAGGATTTGTTTGCATTCCTCTGACACTTTTTTTTTTTTTGATGGAGTCTTGCTCTGTTGCCTAGGCTGGAGTGCAGTGGCGTGACCTCGGCTCATTTCAACCTCCGCCTCCCAGGTTTAAGTGATTCTCCTGTCTCAGCCTCCTGAGTAGCTGGGACTACGATCCACCTGCCACCTTGGGAGTCACCTTAGCCCCCATCCCTCCCCTCCTTCAAGGTCCCCAGAAGGAACTCACCCTGTCAGCCTTCGACTTGGGACCTCCAGGACTGTGAGAGAACACGTTTCCGTTGTTGGAAGCCACTGTGAACCCCGAAAATTTGAGACAGTTCTCAGTTAATTTAGAAAGTTTATTTTGCACCCGGGCATGGTGGCTCACGCCTGTAATCCCAGCACTTTGGGAGGCTGAGGCAGGCGGATCACCTGGGGTCAGGAGTTCGAGACCAGCCTGACCAACGTGGTGAAACCCCATCTCTACTAAAAATACAAAAATTAGCTGGGCATCTTGGCATCTGCCTGTAATCCCAGCTACTAGGGAGACTGAGGCAGGAGAATCGTTTGAACCCGGGAGGTGTATTTTCTACTGAAAATACAAAAATTAGCCAGGCATGGTGGTGGGCGTCTGTCATCCCAGCTACTCGGGAGGCTGAGGTGGGAGAATCACTTGAACCTGGGAGCCAGAGGTTGCAGTGAGCCGAGATCGTGCCACTGCACTCTGGCCTGGGTGACAGAGACTCCGTTTCAAAAAAAAAAAAAAAGAAAAGAAAGTTTATTTTGCCAAGGTTGGGGATATTCGCCCATGACACAGACTCAGGAGGTCCTGATGACATGTGTCCAAGGTGGTCGGGGCACAGCTTAGTCTTAGACATTTAGGGAGACAGGAGACATCAATCAATATATGTAAGAAGTACATTGGTTCAGTCTTGAAAGGCAGGACAACTCGAAGCAAAGGCAGGAAGACTTGAAGCCGGGAGGGAGCTTCCAGGTCACAGGTTTCTTAGTAGCAACCCCAGGGAACTCGCTGGCGGGAGGGGACAGTGGGGGCATCTGTGCAGTTCCACACCAGGGCTGGGTGTGGTGGGGGACACAGGCGTGAGTCTGGCTCGATGCCCATCAGGTTCCCAGGCCGGGTAGGGAGCCAGGGGAGTCCAAAACCAGCCTGGGTGGAGCAAGATTTATGCTGTGGGGGAGGTGCAATTATCATCATCACCATTATTATTAAGATCCATTAGCAGCTTCTGTAAAATAATCTTATTATCCCCGCTCCACTCCGGCCTCTGTTTCCCACCCCAGTTAATGGAGCCCCCACCACCCAGGTGACAGATCCAGAACCGGGTGCTGACCCTGGACCCCACCCCCAGCCCACTGGGTCCTTTCTACTGCCTAGACTAGAGTTTTGGGCTGAAACACAGGATCCCGCACTTAAATGTAAATTTCAGATAGAGGCCAGGTGCAGTGGCTCATGCTTGGAATCCCAGCACTCTGGGAGGCCAAGACGAGTGGATCGTTTGAGACCAGTCTGGGAATCACAGCAAGACCTTATCTCAACAAATTTTTTTTTTTTTTTTTTCTGATACAGAGTCTCTGTCGCCAAAGTTGGAGTGAAGTGGTGCAATCTCTACTCGCTGCAACCTCCACCTCCCAGGTTCAAGCCATTCTCCTGCCTCAGCCTCCCGAGTAGCTGGGAGTATAGGCACCTACCACCATGCCCGGCTAATTTTTGTATTTTTAGTAGAGACGGGGCGGGGTTTCACCACGCTGGCCGGGCTGTTCTCGAACTCCTGACCTCAGGTCATCCATCTACCTCAGCCTCCTAAAGTGTTAAAATTACAGGCGTGAGCCCTCCTCCTGGCCACAAAAAATTTTTAAAAAATTATCCGGGAGGCCGGGCATGGTGGCTCCTGCCTGTAATCCCAGCACTTTGGGAGGCTGAGGCAGGTGGATTGCCTGGGGTCAGGAGTTCGAAACCAGCCCAACCAACATGGTGAAACCCCAACTCTACTAAAAATATAAAAATTAGCTGGGCGTCATGGAATCCGCCTGTAATGCCAGCTACTAGGAAGACTGAGGCAGAACAATCGTTTGAACCCAGGAGGTGAAGGTTGCGGTGAGCCAAGATCATGCCATTGCACTCCAGCCTGGGCAACAAAAGCAAAACTCCATCTCAAAAAAAGAAAAAAAAAAAAAATTATCCGGGCATGGTGGCTCGTGCCTGTGGTCCCAGCTACTCAGCAGGATTGCTTGAGCCCAGGAGGTCAAGGCTGCAATAAGCCATGGTCACACCACTGCACTCCAGCCTAGGCAACAGAGTGAGGCCCTGTCTAAAAAATAATCATAAATAAATAAATTTCAGATAGAGAAGGAATTTTTTATTTTTATAAGTATGGGTAAGTTCCAATATTGCTGCTTATGTCTCCGCTTCTTAGCTTACTTTTTTTTTTTTTTTGAGACAGGGTCTCACTCTGTTGCCCAGGCTGTAACCTTGACCTCCCGGGCTCAGACGATCCTCCCATCCCGACCCCTGGAGTAGCTGGGACTACGGGTACATGCCATCACTCCCGGCTAATTCTTGTAATTTTTGTAGAGATGTGATTTTGCCGTGTGGCTCAGGCTGGACTCAAACTCCTGAGCTCAAGGAGTCCTCCTGCCTTGGCCTCCCAAAGCGTTGGGATTACAGGTGTGAGCCACTGCACCTGGCCTGAGTTGTAAAATAAACGTCTTATAAATGTTTTATTTTGGAATCAATTTAATGGCAGGAAAGTTGCAAAGAGGCTATGCAGCACTCCCGTATCCCCTTCCACCAGCTTCCTCTGATGTTGACATCTTTCCCTACCTCAGTACATTTGGTGAAACTAAGAAATTAATGCTGGGACAATGATGCTATCAACTAAACTCCAGACATTCTACGTGGATGTCACCAGTGTTCCCACAAATGTCCTCCCTCTCTTCCAGGATCCTTCACCTTATTTAGCCCTCATATCTCCCTGATCTCCTCTGGTCTGTGATGGTTTTTTAGTCTTTCCTTGTTTTTCATGACCTCAGCAGTGTTCTTTCTCTTGTTTTTTTTTTTTTTTTTCTTTTTTTTTTAGACTGAGTTTTGCTCATGTCGCCCAGGCTGCAGTGCACTGGCGCAATCTCAGCTCACTGCAACCTCCGTCTCCTGGGTTCAACCGATTCTCCCGCTTCAGCCTCCCGAGTAGCTGGGATTACAGGCATCCACAACCACACTTGGCTAATTTTTGTATTTTTAGTAGAGATGGGCTTTCACCATGTTGGCCAGGCTGGTCTCAAATTCCTGACCTCCAGTGATCTGCCTGCCTCAGCCTTCCGAAGTACTGGGATTACAGACGTGAGCCATTGTGCCTGGCCCGTTTTTTTGTTTTTGTTTTTTTAAGGCAGGCTCTCACTCTGTTGCTCAGGCTGAAGTGCAGTAACTTGATCGCAGCTCACTGCAGCCCCAAGCTCCTGGACTCAAGTGATTTTTCCACCTCAGCCTCCTGAGTAGCAGGGAACATAGGTGTGTGCCATATGCTTGGGTATTTTTTTAAACTTTTTGTGGAGATGGGGTCTTGCTATGTTGTCCAGGCTGGTCTTGAATTCCTGGACTCAAGTGATCCTCCTGCCTTGGCCTCCTGAAGTGCTGGGATTACAGGTGTGAGAGACTTTGTCAGTCTTTTTTTTTTTTTTTTTTTTCTGAGATGGAGTTTCGCTCTTCTTGTCCAGGCTGGAATGCAGTGGCACCATCTCAGCTCACTGCAACCTCTGCCTCTGCCTCTTGGGCTCAAGTGATTCTCCTGCCTCAGCCTCCCGAGTAGCTGGGATTATAGGCGCCCACCACCATACCCACCTACTTTTTTGTGTGTTTTAGTAGAGAGGGGGATTCATCTGTTGGTCAGGCTGGTCTTGAACTCCTGCCCTCAGGTGATCAACCTGCCTTAGCCTCCCAAAGTTCTGGGATTATAGGCCTGAGCCACTGTGCCTGGCTGACTTTGGCAGTCTGAAAGAGTGCTGGCCAGTGCCCCCCCAGGGCATCCAAGTGTACCCCAGTCTGTGTTTGACATTTTCTTGTGGTTAGACGGGAATTGTGGGGTTTGGGGAAGAAGACAGGAGCATGCCCTCCTCATCATGTCGTATCAGGGATGCCCAGTGTCCCCATCCATACCCCCAGTCACGCCAATACTGTGCATTATGGCTGGGGCGCCAAACAGATGCTCCCCAAGCATCTTCCCTCCCCAGGAATCTTCAAGAACTGGAAGGAGTTCCAGTTCCTCAGAGCCAGACACAATAACATATCCCAGACACTGGCCACTTGGCTGGAGGCCGAATTTTAATGGGAGGAAATGGACATAGAAGAATATTGCCAGCTGCAGAACCTAGAGCCCCTACATGGTTCTCCTATCTTCTCCCCAGTTTCCCAATGTGGACGCTTTACAGCCTCAAACAAGGTGGAAAACAGGCATCTGCCTGCGTGTGTTTCTCTAACTTGCCGCCTGAAGACTGTCAGCTGACCTATTTTAAAATTATTTAGGCCAGGCGCGGTGGCTCACACCTGTCATCCCAGCACTTTGGGAGCTCCAGGCAGGCAGATCACCTGAGGTCAGGAGTTCGAGACCAGCCTGGCCAACATGGCGAAACCCCCGTCTCTACTAAAAATACAAAAATTAGCCGGGCATGGTGGCGCACGCCTGTAATCCCAGCTACTCTGGAGGCTGAGGCAGGAGAATCACTTGAACCTGGGAGGTGGAGGTTGCAGTGAGCCAAGACTGTGCCACTGCACTCCAGCCTGGGGCACAGAGCCAGACTGTCTCAAAAAAAAAAAAAAAAAGGCGGTGGGGGATAAGCCGGCATGAGATGAGATATGGACTCTTCAGGGCCTGGTAAGCAGCATTTCCCAACCTCAGCACTTGAGGCTGGATGATCTGTGTGGCAGAGGCCATCCCGTGCATTGTAGCATCCCTGGCCTGCACCCACCAGATACTATTAGGTTGGTGCAAAAGTCATTGCCGTTCTTGCTATTTTTTTTTTTTTTTTTTTTTGAGATGGAGTCTCATGCCATCGCCCAGGCTGGAGTGCAGTGCTGCAGTCTCGGCTCACTGCAACCTCCACCTCCTGGGTTCAAGCGATTCTCCTGCCTCAGCCTCCCCAGTGGCTGGGATGACAGGTGCACGGCATCATGCTTGGCTGATTTTTGTACCTTTTTTTTTTTTTTTTGAGATGGTGTCTCACTGTGTTGCCCAGGCTGGAGTGCAGTGGTGCGATCTCCGCTCACTGCAAGCTCCGCCCCCTGGGTTCATTCCATTCTCCTGCCTCAGCCTCCCGAGTAGCTGGGATTATAGGGGCCGGCCACCACACCCGGCTAATTTTTTTTGTATTTTTAGTAGAGACGGGGCTTCACAGTGTTCGCCAGGATGGTCTCGATCTCCTGATCTCGTGATCCACCTGTCTCAGCCTCCCAAAGTGCTGGGATTACAGGCGTGAGCCACCGCACCCGGCCATGATTTTTGTATTTTTAGTAGGGACAGGGTTTCACCATATTGGCTAGGCTGGTCTAGAACTCCTGACCTCAGGTGATCCACCCGCCTCAGCCTCCCAAAGTGCTAGGATTACGGGTGTGAGCCACCACACCCGGTCCTTGCCATTACTTTTAATGGCAAAACCCACAATTAATAGCATCCCCCTGACCCGCCTCCCTGAGTCGTGAGGACCAAAAATGTCTCTAGACATTGCCAAGCTTTCTCAGGTGTGAACCTGTGTCTAACCATAAGAGGCCAGGCTGCACTTCAGAGCTGTGATTTGCATTTCTAGGAAACCCTGGGGGCTGTACTGGGTGTTCGACACCCTCCCCGACCGCAGCCTTGGGATGGAAACCTCTCTCTGTGTCACTGGTTCTGCATGGGGTATGTTGGACATTTGCAATTTGATAAGTAAAGTCCCAGCTCCCCTGACCTAGAGAAGTCTGTCCCTGAGTGATCTGCATGGCATACCCGAAATAATGACTGATGACCCACAGAAGGCCTGTCACACGCGGTGTTCAGAACAAAAGAAAACACAGGAACAGTGGGCAAACGCAGCCTGACTCATGCCGGCCGGCCGTGTAAGGAGCGCCAAGGCCTGACTCACAGCCTACGATGCCACACCTGTGCCTGCGTCCCAGCAATGGCGGCCCTGTGAGAAAATACTGGACCCCTAGCAATCAAGCTGGGACGGCCCTGTACCTGCACAAGCCTGTGGCGAGAAGCGCTGTGGGGCCCACTACAGCCTTGTACACTCGGTGAGCCCCGGGCTGTTTGCAGGAGGAAGGCTGACTCAGCCGAGGAGTGTGGAGACCCACAGAGACCCCTGGAGAAGGGGAGTTTCAGAGGCTTCCTAGTGGTTTTTTTTTGTGTTTTTTTTTTTGAGGCAGAGTCTTGGTCTTTCACCCAGGCTGTAGTACAGTGGCACCATCTCGGCTTACTGCAACCTCTGCCTCCTGGGTTCAAGGGATTCTCTTGTCTCAGCCTCCTGAGTGGCTGGGATTACAGGCATAGGCCACCATGCCTGGCTAATTTTTATATTTTTAGTAGAGATGGGGTTTCACCATGTTGGCCAGGCTGGTCTCGAACTCCTGACTTCAGGTGATCCACCCGCCTCGGCCTCCCAAAGTGCTGGGCTTAGAGGTGTTGTGAGCCACCAAGCCTGGCTTTATTTTTTTATTTTTTGAGATGGAGTTTCATTCTTGTTGCCCAGGCTGGAGTGCAGTGGCGCTATCTTGGCTCACTGCAACCTCCGCCTCCCAGGTTCAAGCGATTCTCCTGCCTCAGCCTCCCGAGTAGCTGGGATTACGGGTGCCTGCCACCACATCCAGCTAATTTTTTTGTGTTTTTAGTAGAGACAGGGTTTCACTATGTTGGCCAGGCTGGTCTTGAACTCCTGACCTCAGGCGATCTGCTCGCCTCAGTCTCGCAGAGTGCTAGGATTACAGGCATGAGTGGCCGTGCCCAGCTTTTTTTTTTTTTTTTTTTTTTTTTTTTTTTTGGGGGTCTCACCTCTCTCTGTTGCCCAGGCTGAAGGGCAATGGTGTGATCTGGTTCAATGCAACCTCGGCCTCCTAGGCTCAAGCGATCCTCCCACCTCGGCCTCCTGAGTAGCTGGGAATACAGGTGTGCACCACCACACCTGGCTAATTTTATTGGTATTTTTTGTAGAGAGGGGGTTTTGGGATTACAGGCTTAAGCCCAGGAGTTTGAGACTAGTTGCCCAAATAACCCTGTATGCATTCATTTTTGTTTTAAACAACAATAAAAAAATTAAGGTGAGCTGGGCTCAGTGGCTCACGCCTGTAATCCCAGTATTTTGGGAGAGGGAGGCAGGGGAATCACTTGAAGACCAGGAGTTCGGGACCAGCCTGGGCAACATAGAGTGCCCTCTGCCCACCCCACCAAAAAATAAAAATAAATTAGCTAGGTGTGGTTGCTCACGCCTGTAGTCCCAGCTACTTGGGGGGCTGAGGCGGGAGATCCAGGCTGCAGTGAGCTGTGATGCCACTGTGTACACCCCTGTGATGGCACGTGTAATATACAAAGGGGGACAGGATGATCACATCTCCAATGTCACCGGGGTGTGTACACTCCCCTGTAATACCAGTCATAATATAGATAAGGGGACAGGATGATAGCACCCCCAATATCTCAGGGGGCATGTACACCCCCTGTAATGCCAGTCATAATATAGATGGGGGGACAGGATGATAGTACCCCCAATATCTCAGGGGGCACGTACACCCCCCTGTAATACCAGTCATAATACAGATGGGGGGACAGGATGATAGTACCCCAAATATCTCAGGGGGCGTGTATATCGCCCTGTAATACTAGTCATAATATACAGGGGAGGACAGGGCGATAGTACCCCCAATATCTCAGGGGGCATGTATACCCCCCTGTAATACCAGTCATATTATACAGGGGGGACAAGATGATAGTAACCCCAATATCGCAGGGGGCGTGTACACCCCCTGTAATACCAGTCAATATAGATGGGGGGACAGGATGGTAGTACCCCCAATATCTCAGGGGGCATGTACACCCCCTGTAATACCAGTCGTAATATACAGGGGGCGGACAGGACAATAGTACACCCAATATCGCAGGGGGCATATACACCCCCCTGTAATGCCAGTCATATTATACAGGGGGGACAGGACGATAGTACCCCCAATATCGCAGGGGCATGTACACCCCTCTGTGATACTGGTCATTATATCCAGGGGAGGACAGGATGATAGTACCCCCAATATTGTAGGGGGTGTGTACATCCTCAAGTGATACTGTGAGTCATATCAAAGGGGGGACAGAATGATGGTACCCCAATGTTACAGGGAGTGTGTACACCCCCCTGTGATATCACGCATAATATTAATAATTAGCAACCACACCTAGCTAATTTATTTTTTGGTGAGGTGGGCAGAGGGCACTCCATGTTGCCCTGGTTGGTCCTGAACTCCTGGACTTGAAGTGATTCCCTCGCCTCCACCTCCCAAAATACTGGGATTACAGGTGTGAGCCATTGAGCCTAGGACGTGACAAGATGATAGTACCCCCAATATCGCAGAGGGTGTGTAGGGTGTGTACACTTCCCCGTGATACCATGTGTAATATTGAGGGGGGGACTGGATATTATGAACAATATCACAGGGGGGTGGACACTCATTCTCCTCTCCCCCCCTGGAGATTACAAACCGTATCACAGGGTGTCCTATACGGTACAGTGCCACTGTGCTCCAGCCCAGGCAACATAGTGAGACCCTGTCTCTAAAACAAAACAAAGACAACCCCCTGAATGGTAAAATAACATACATAACATTTATTAAAATTCATCTTAACCTTTTTTTTTTTTTTGAGACAGAGTCTCACTCTGTCGCCCAGGCTGGAGTGCAATGGAATGATCTTGGCTCACTGTAACCTCCGCCTCCTGGGTTCAAGTGATTCTCATGCCTCAGCCTCCCAAGTAGCTGGGATTACAGGTGTGCACCACCATGCCTGGCTAATTTTTGTATTTTTTTATAGAGACAGGGTTTTGCCATGTTGCCCAGGCTGGTCTCGAACTCCTGGCCTCAAGCAATCCACCCCCACTTGGCCTCCCAAAGTGTTGGGATTACAGGCGTGAGCCACCGCACTTGGCCTCATCTTAACCTTTTTAAGTGTACAATTCAGTGGCATTAAGTTTATTCATGATGTTGTGTAACCATTGCCACTTTTTATTTTTTGAGACAGGATCTCACTCTGTCACCAGGCTGGAGTGCAGTGGTGCAATCTTGGCTCACTGCAGCCTCGACCCTCCCAGGCTCCAGTGATCCTCCCACTCAGCCTCTTGAGTAGCAGGGACTACAAGCATGTACCACCACCTGCCTAATTTTTAAATTTCTTGTAGAGACGGGGTTTCACCATGCTGCCCAGGCTGGTCTTGAACTCGTGGACTCAAGCGATCTGCCCCTCTCAGCCTCCCAAAGTGCTGAGATTCCAGGCATGAGCCACTGTGCCTGGCCACCATTGTCACTTTCTAGTTCCAGAACTTCTTTATCATCCCAAACTGAAACTCTGTCCCTATTAGACCCAAACTCCCCATTCCTTCCCTTCTAGCCCCTCGTACCCACCATTTTACTTTCTGTCTCTATAAGTGTGACCACTCTAGAGACCTCCTATAAGTGAAATCAGACAGTAGTTGTCTTTTTGTGATGGGCTCATTTCACTTAGCATAATGTCCTCAAGGTTCATCCACAGTGTAGCATGAGTCAGAATTTTCTTCCTTTTTCCTGGCTGAATAATATTCCACTGTATGGCTACACTACATTTTGTGTATCCATTCATCTGTTGATGGATGCTTTGGTTGTTTTCACTTGCCATCACGGTTTTTTTTTTTTTTTAATTAAAAATTTAAAGGGCTGGGCATGGTGGCTCACACCTGTAATCCCAGAACTTTGGAAGGCCAAGGTGGGCAGATCACCTGAGGTTGGGAGTTTGAGACCAGCCTGCCCAACATGAAGAAACCCCGTCTCTACTAAAAATACAAAATTAGCTGGGTATGGTGGTGCACGCCTGTAATCCCAGCTACTCGGGAGGCTGAGGCAGGTGAATTGCTTGAGCCTGGGAGGTGGAGGTTGCAGTGAGCCAAGATTGCACGCGCCATTGCACTCTAGTTTGGGCAATGAGAGCAAAACTCCATCTCAAAAAAAAAATTAAATCGTGGTTAAATATACATAACATAAAATTTGCCATTAGACTCAGGAGCGAAATTGATGGTTGAAAAAAAAAATTACCATTAGATCCTCTTTCAAAGCATTCTCCTGATTAGGTCAGGCCCACCCAAGGTAAGCTCCCGTTTGATGAACTCAAAATCAAATTATTTTGGACCTTAATTATATTGGTAAGGTTTTTTTCACCTTTGCCTTAAAATGTCACCTTATCAAGGAAGTGACACCCTCACTGACTCACTAGTCACACCTAGACTTACAGGATTATAGCAGGTGTGTACACAGACTGCCTGGAATCTTGGGAGCCTCTTAGAGTTCTGCCTACACTGAACCCAGCCTCATTCCCTGCCCCTGGTTGGTTTTGGGCCAAGATGAGAGGATTGCTCAGGTGACCGGTGGGTGGAATTGGGTCAGGGTGAGGAGGCTGTGGTCCTGTCTCTCCCTTTCTCCTCGTCAGGGGCAACATGCTGCTCTTTCCCTCCAAACAGAGACAACAGGCCGGGCGTGGTGGCTCACGCCTGTAACCCAGCACTTTGGGAGGCCAGGGTGGGCGGATCACAAGGTCAGGAGTGACCAGCCCGGCCAACATAGTGAAGCCCTGTCTCTACTAAAAATACAAAAATTAGTCGGCCGTGGTGGTGGGCGCCTGTAGTCCCAGCTGCTTAGGAGTCTGAGGCAGGAGAATTGCCTGAACTGGGGAGGCAGAGGTTGCAGTGAGCTGAGATCGCGCCACTGCACTCCAGCCTGGGTGACAGAGTGAGACTCCGTCTCAAACACACACACACACACCCACACCCACCATTCCTGGTGAAGGTGAAAGCAATTTGTCTTCCAGGCTGGGAACCTTGATGTACCGAATGAATGAGGCTCACCGGGACAGAAAGAAGGAATCGCATTCATGTTGAAAGTCTTCTGTCCCCATGCACAAGGAAGGGTATGTCTGTGCACTTTTGAGGACTTTCAGAGATGATTGGCCATTGGCTTTTGTCCTCATCGGGTTCAAAGAGGACCACTTGGAAAGGTTTTCCAAAGCGCTGGCTGCCCGGCTGCCCAGCTGCCCAGGCCATTTACCAGGCTTGTCAATCTGTTGCCACAAAGGGCTTTGCCCCAGACAGTCCGACGGCTTTGTCTTGTGACTCACTGTGTCCCAGGCACCAAGAGGCCGTGTACAAAAGGTGGGGTGGCCGTCCAGAGAGGCAGCTCCCAGACACACCTTGACCTGGTGGGTACTGAGTCACCAGCGAAGCCAGCAGGCAGTGGGGACCATCACCACCTTCAAGGGGCGGGTCTGTGGGTTCCCACGAGGTTTTACAGCCCGCTTTGGGGACAAACCTGGCTGCTGAGATGTATCCCATTTTGTCCCAGCTTGGGGACTTCGGGCAAGTCACGGAGGCGGCATTTTCTATTCTTTTTCTTTTTTCTTGAGACAAAGTTTCACTCTTATTGCCCAGGCTGGAGTGCAATGGTGCCATCTCGGCTCACTGCAACCTCCGCCTCCTGGGTTCAAGCAATTCTCCTGCTTCAGCCTCCCCAGTAGCTGGGATTACAGGCATGCGCCACCACGCCCGGCTAATTTTGTAATTTTAGTAGAGATGGGGTTTCTCCATGTTGGTCAGGCTGGTCTCGAACTCCTGACCTCAGGTGATCCACCTGCCTCAGCCTCCCAAAGTGTTGGGATTACAGGCATGAGCCACTGTGGCTGGCCAGAGGCTGCATTTTCACATCTGCTCATCCTGGACCGGGAAGTGGCCCGGTGAACACTGGTCCAATCGAATCACGCGCTGGGACCTCTTTCCACCACCATCCACTCCTCCTTGATCTTTGAGACCAGGACAGAGCCTTGTCCCTGGTCTGTGGACTCCCTCTGCTCACCCTGCTGCACAGCCAGAGTCAGAACTGTTTGGTTTTTCTTCTCAGACACAGCAGGGGTTCTCTGGGGCACGGGGCTTCTGGGATTCCAACCACCTGCATGGATCAACCATGGCTGGAAGTTTCTACAGCAGCATCTTGCTTGGTTTGCGTCTCCTCCTGGTCCAGAGTGGCAGGGGTCTCTGTCCTCGTTGCCTTTTTAGGGTCTGGCATGCAACAGGTGCTCAATAAATGCCTGTTTGATCTTTTCTTTTTTTAATTTAAGACACAGTCTCACTCTGTTGCCCACGCTGGAGTGCAGTGGCATGATCTCAGCTCACTGCAACCTCCACCTCCCAGGTTCAAGAAATTCTCGGCCAGGCGCGGTGGCTCATGCCTGTAATCCCAGCATTTTGGGAGGCCGAGGCAGGTGGATCACGAGGTCAGGAGATCAAGACCATCCTGGCTAACACAGTGAAACCCTGTCTCTACTAAAGATACAAAAAATTAGCCAGGCCTGGTGGTGAGCGCCTGTAGTCCCAGCTACATGGGAGGCTGAGGCAGGAGAATGGCTTGAACCCAGGAGGCAGAGGTTGCAGTGAGCCAAGATTGTGCCATTGCACTCCAGCCTGGGCGACAGAGCAAGCCTCCGTCTCAAAAAAAAAAAAAAAAAAAAATCTCCCATCTCATCCCCTCAAGTAGCTTGGATTACAGGCATGTGCCACCACGCCCAGCTAATTTTTTGTATTTTTGGTAGAGACGGGGTTTCACTATGTTGTCCAGGCTGGTCTCTAACTCCTGGGTTCAAGTGATCCACTGGCCTTGGCCTCCCAAAGTGGTGGGATTACAGGTGCGAGCCACCATGCCCAGCCTTGTTCTTTTCAAATGAAGATAGAACTTGCATGCAGCACAGCGTGATAATCTAGAGTGTACATGCTGGATTTTGCTGGCATGTGGATCCAGACACAGGAATGTCTAGCGCCTGCAAAGGCTCCCTCTCTGAGCAACTCCAAGCTCTGTTGCTGGAGAGGAGTTTTGCCTAATTTCCCTAAAGTGGAATCACAGTGATGCTCCTCCTCCCCCCCCCCCCCCCCCCCCCCCCCCTTTTTTTTTTTTTTTTTGAGTTGTGGTCTCACTTCTCTTTTTTTTTAATTTAGAATTTTATTTATTTATTTTTATTATTATTATACTTTAGGTTTTAGGGTACATGTGCACAATGTGCAGGTTTGTTACGTATGTATCCATGTGCCATGTTGTTTTGCTGCACCCATTAACTCATTTAGCATTAGGTATATCTCCTAATGCTGTCCCTCCCCCCTCCCCCCACCCCACAACAGTCCCTGGAGTGTGATGTTCCCCTTCCTGTGTCCATGAGTTCTCATTGTTCAATTCCCACCTATGAGTGAGAACATTCGGTGTTTGGTTTTTTGTCCTTGCGATAGTTTACTGAGAATGATGTTTTCCAGTTTCATCCATGTCCCTACAAAGGACATGAACTCATCATTTTTTATGGCTGCATAGTATTCCATGGTGTATATGCGCCACATTTTCTTAATCCAGTCTATCGTTGTTGGACATTTGGGTTGGTTCCAAGTCTTTGCTATTGTGAATAGTGCCGCAATAAACATACGTGTGCATGTGTCTTTATAGCAGCATAACTCTTTATAGAGTTGTGGTCTCACTTCTCTTGCCCAAGCAGGAATGCAGTTGGTGCAATCACAGCTCATTGCAGCCTCGACCTCCTGGGCTGAAGTGATCCTCCTGCCCTACTTTTAAATTTTTTGTAGAGACGAGGTCTCACTGTGTTGCCCAGGCTAGTCTTGAACTCCTGGGCCCAGGAGACCCTCCTGCCTCAGCCTCTCAAAATGCTGAGATAACAGGTGTGAGCCACAATGGCTGGCCCATTTTCATTGTTCAGCGTCACGTCCGCTCGGTTCCTTCATGTTCTGCATGTAGTCGGTGCTTGTTCTTTTCTTTTTCTTTCTTTCTTTTTTTTTTTTTTTTTGAGACAGTTTCCCTCTTTGCCCAGGCTGGAGTGCAGTGGCGCGTCTTGGCTCATTGCAAGTCTGCCTCCTGGGTTCAAGCGATTCTCCAGCCTCAGCCTCCTGAGTAGCTGGGATTACAGGCACCCGCCACCATGCCTGGCTAATTTTTGTATTTTTAGTAGAGACGGGGTTTTGCCATGTTGGCCAGGCTGGTCTCGAACTTTTGATCTCAAGTGATCTGCCTGCCTTGGCCTCCCAAAGTGCTGGGATTACAGGCGTGAGCCACCGCGCCCAGCCCAGGGGCAGGGATCTTTAAGGGAAATCCCATGGAAGCAGACAGATCTCACTTTAGGCTTTCTCTGTGTGGTTTTTTTTTGAGACAGAGTCTCGCTCTGTCGCCCAGGCTGGAGTTCAGTGGCGCAATCTCGGCTCACTGCAAGCTCCGCCTCCCGGGTTCACGCCATTTTCATGCCTCAGCCTCTCCGAGTAGCTGGGACTACAGGTGCCCGCCACCACGCCCGGCTAATTTTTTATATTTTTAGTAGAGACGGGGTTTCACCGTGGTCTCGATCTCCTGACCTCGTGATTTGCCCGCCTCGGCCTCCCAAAGTGCTGGGATTACAAGCGTGAGCCACCGCGCCCAGCCTCTCCGTGTGGTTTATCTTTGAATCACATTCCACCTCCTCTCTCTGCACTTTGGGTTTTGTTTTCTGCAAAATGGGAGAAGACATTAGGGACCAAATGGAGCCCCCAGGGGCCCTAGGAGGGTGGAGGAGATGCTGCTAGAAAGTGTCTACACACTCCTGTTGAGGCTTGGCATGGTGGCTCACACCTGTCACCTCAGCATTTTGGAAGGCCGAGGTGGGAGGATCACTTAAGGCCAGGCGTTCTAGACCAGCCTGGGCAACATAGCAAAACCTCTCCCTACATCTCTACAAAAACTTAAAAAATAAAAAAAAACACAAAACTTAGCTGAGCCGGGTGGCATGTGCCTACTTAGGAGGCCGAGGGTGGGAGGATCCCTTGAGCCTGGGGGGTCAAAGCTGCAGTGAGTTATGATTGCACCACTGCACTCCAGCCTGGGTGACGGAGCAAGACCTTGTCTCTAAAAAAATAAACACACAAGCAAGCAAATAAATAAATAAAATCCTGGCGCACCACCAATGACCCAAGGGTGCGCCAGGGTCTCAGGCTGGAGGAATCTATTCCACAGGACCTCTGTGATGCTTTACGAGAACCTGGCCTTGCCAACATATTTCAAATACGCAGTTGGCCTCCCAGCTGCGGTCCACACCGCCCTTATCACTTTCATGGGGGAGTCGGGGATTCTTGCCAAAGACTGACTTTCCCTTCTCACGACTTTATTGCTACTCAGAGCCTCTGCAGCTGGGGAGGCCTGTCTAGTTGTTTCCAGGGGCTGATTGCATAAACTGTGTAACATAAACCCTGTGTCGATTTTTGGAAAACTCCCTTTTTTTTCTCCCTGCCTTTAGAAGATTTTTCCAGCGTCACCCAAACACCCGGCCACGGGAGGGGGTGGAGAGGTTGCTGTTTACAATTCTAGGTCAGAACAGTGTGTCTGAATTTCAGGGCGAGATGTGTGTGAGTGCCTTCGATTGTGGAAAAACAAATGTGATTTGAGGGGGAAAAAAAAAAGAAGAGGGAAAACGAAACGGAAAACAACTGCTTGCTGAGTGGGAACTTTGAGGCGCGGCCCGGATGATATGATTTCTGACGACTCGAGAAGGAATGTTCTGGAATATTTTGGGAGTTTTTTTGTGCTTCTGGCAGGCTGACAGCTCGTGCCCCCCCGACTCCCACCTCCAACCCCGCACTCCACGTCACTCCAGTCATTCTGGACAAGCTCCCAAGACAAACGGCTTCTCTTCTTTCCATGGGTTGCAGACATGTGTCCCCAAGCACTTAAAAATAGCCGCCCGTTTACTGCAGACCTGACTTTAAACAATCAGGTTTTTCTTAAGACGTAAAAAACTTTTCCACTGAAAGGGCAGTTTTTGAAACTATGTGTAGTGAGAGGGAGTTTTCCTTTTTTTTTTTTTTCCTTTCCTCAGGAATAAATGTGAAAGTCTTGAGTCTAAAATGGCCAGCTTGGCTGGGCGCGGTGACTCATGCCCATCATCCCAGCACTTTGGGAGTCCGAAGCAGGAGGATCGCTTGAGCTCAAGAGTTTGAGACCAGCTTGACCAACATGGTGAAACTCTGTCTCTACTAAAAATACAAAAATTAGCTGGATGTGGTGGTGGGCGCCTGTAGTCCCAGCTACTCGGGAGGCTGAGGCAGGAGAATCACTTGAACCCGGGAGGCAGAGGTTACAGTGAGCCAAGATTGCGCTACTGCATTCCAGCCTGGGCAACAGAGCAAGACTCTGTCTCACATAATGATAATAATAATAATAGCAAATAAATAAATAAATATAATAAAATGGCCAGCTTGGCCAGGCGCGGTGGCTCACACCTGTAATCCCAGCACTTTGGGAGGCTGAGGCAGGAGGATTGCTTGAGCCCGTGGGGTCAAGACCAGCCTGGGCAACATAGTGAGAATTTGTCTCTACTAAAAATAATAATAACAAAAGTCAATCGATCAATGAAATGGCCAGCTGTGTTTTTGCAGGCTCATGCTCATACGTGTGTGTGTGTGTGTGTGTGTGTGTGTGTGTGTGTTTGAGAGTTTGTGGAGCATCCGGCTGAGACGGGAGAAGAAAACTGTTTATTGAAAACCCACTATATGCCAGGCCCTGCATGGATCCTCCTTAGTTTTTGGGACTCAGAGAGCCAGTAATATTCCCACCACTCTATAGTGATGTGTTGGAGGAGGGAAACTGAGGCACAGTTGATCCTCGGCTGAGCCACGATTTAAACTGATTTCACAGGCTTTGATCTGGACCCAGGATTGTTCCCCTGTGTGAGCTTCAGAGGGGTTCATGGAACCCCTGAAACTAAATGTAAGTTGCAGGCGCTTTATCTGCAAAGAAAAGTATCTACAGCTTGCACCCCACAGAGCCCAGAGCATCAAAAAGATACAAAATCAAGCTGGGCACGGGGGCTCATGTCTGTACTCCCAGCGCTTTGGGAGGCCGAGATGAGAGGATTACTTGAGACCAGGAGTTCAAGGTCAGCCGGGGCAACATAGCAGGATCCCATCGCTACAAAAATGAAAAAAAAAAAAAAAAAAAAAAAGCTAAGTGTGGTGGCATGCACCTGTAATCCCAGCTACTCAGGAGGCTGAAAGTGGAGGATCACGTGAGTCCAGAAGTTCAAGGCTGCAGTGAGCTACAATTGCATCACTGTACTCCAGCCTGGGCAACAGAATGAGACCCTGTCTCTTAAAAAAAAAAAATCACTTTCCCCGCAAAAGCTTTTTAGAGAGCAACAGCCTAGAGCTTGGTCAAGTTGTTTCTCTTTTCTCAGCCTCAGTTTTGTCATCTGAGAAATGGGTTGTATCTCCCGGTACATGCTGGATGTGGGATCCTCTGTCCCTCCTAACATTCAAAAACATAGGGTGTGGCCGGATGTGGTGGCTTATGCCTGTAATCCCAGCACTTTCGGAGGTCGAGGTGGGCAGATCACCTGAGCTCAGAAATTCGAGACCAGCCTGGCCAACATGGTGAAACCCCATGTCTACTAAACATACAAAAATTAGCTGGGCGTGGTGGCACGTGCCTGTAATCCCAGCTACTTGGGAGGCTGAGGTAGAAGAATCGTTTGAACCCGGGAGGTGGAGGTTGCAGTGAGCCAAGATTGCACCACTATCCTCCAGCCTGGGCGACAGAGTGAGACTCTGTCCCAAAAAAAAAAAAGGCTATTTTTTGTGGGCTCTTAAACATTCCAGGGCTCTGGGCCTTGTATGTGTGATGGATCGGTGGGCCCTGGACAAAGTGTCTCTGGGGGAACAGAACAGCAATGGACGGCAGGGGTTTCCTCACTTAGAATCCCCTGACGTCCCCCAGGCATCCTGTGTTGGGCCGGGAGCTGGGTTCTGGGAAAAATTGAGGGGGAGAAATGTTACCTGCTCTGGCTGACTTACCCCTTACTTACCCCTGGCAGGGTTGCTTCCAGCTGCACTGACTCTGTTTGAATACGAGGAAGCGTGAATCAGACCTCGGTGGCCCAGGAGGCAGGGCTGAGGGAGGCGTGTCTTCATAGAGCGGTGACTGTACGCTCGCTCCATGTTCACTAGCCTTTCCGGCGGCCTGGGGTTGGGGACCAATTTAGATCGTGTGTCATCTGACGAAAGTGGACCTTCAAAGACTTCCCAGGTTCTGAACCAATTCTTTGTCACCAGACTTGTCTTGGGGAATGGTGGAGAATCAGAGACATCTACTTGGTGGATTGAGTCCCAGCAGGTGGGCAACATAGCGAGAGCTCATCTCCACAAAAAAATACAAAAATTAGCCAGGCATAAGAACATGCATCTGTGTTTCCAGCTACCTGGGAGGCTGAAGTGGGAGGATTGCTTCAACCCAGGAGGTCGAGGCTGCAGTGAGTCCAGATCACCACCATTGCACTCCAGCCTGGGTGACAGGCTGGATGGGTGGATGGGTAACTTGGGGTCTGAAATACCTAGCATCAGCCGGGCATGCTGGCTCACACCTGTAATCCCAGCATTTTAGGAGGCCGAGGTGGGTGGATCACGAGGTCAGGAGATCAAGACCTTCCTGGATAACATGGTGAAACCCTGTCTCTACTAAAAATACAAAAAATTAGCCAGGCGTGGTGGCACATGCCTGGAGTTCCAGCTACTCGGGAGGCTGAGGCAGGAGAATCGCTTGAACCCAGGAGGCGGAGGTTGCAGTAAGCCAAGATCGCACCACTGCACTCCAGCCTGGGCGACAGAGCAAGACTCTGTCTCAAAAGAAACAAACAAACAAAAAATCTAGCATCCCCTTCAATTTCTGCCTGGCTGTGAGAACCAGCTGTTACAAAGGCTGCTTACCAGGTTTCGCATGTAAAACGCAGGACACTCCATTAAATTGGAATTTCAGATAAACAACAAGATTTTTTAGTGTATCTTGAATAGTGCATGGAATGGGATATACTTATACTAAAAAAAAGAATTCATTGTTTATCTGATGTTCTTATTTGAGTGGGGCGTCCTGTGTTTAATCTGTCAACCCTACCTGGGTTGGGGGTGGGGTAAGGGAACAATGATTTTCACTTGAGCTGCCAGGCCACAGCTGGGACCTTTTCTGACATCATCTCCTTACATTGTCACCACGGCTGATGTACAGATGAGGAAGGTGAGGGCTGAAAGAGCTGGTGCAGTTTGAGGATTGTTCCTGGGGGCTGCCATCAGGGAGTTGGGGGAGCTGTGGACAGCAGGTGTGTCCGAGGGAGTGTGGATAATTCAGCCTTAATTCTGCCAGGGCCAAAATCAGGAGGGTTCCTCAAAAAGTGAAACATAGAGTACAAAAATTAGCCAGGAGTGGTGGCATGCACCTGCAGTCCCAGCTACTCGGGAGGCTGAGGTGGGAAGATGGCTTGAACCCAGGAGGTTGAAGCTGCAGTGAGTCATGATTGCACCACTGTGCTCCAGCATGGGTGACAGAGCAAGACCCTGTCTCAAAAAAAGGAAAAAAGTGCAACATAGAATTACCTTATAACATATCATGGCCGGGTGCGGTGGCTCGCGCCTGTAATCTCAGCACTTTGGGAGGCCGAGGCAGTTGGATCGCTTGAGGTTAAGAGTTCAGGACCAGCCTGGACAACACAATGAAATTCCATCTCTCCTAAAAATGCAAAAAAATTAGCCGGGTGTGATAGTGTGCACCTGTAGTCCCAGCTACTCGGGAGGCTGAGGCAGGAGAATTGCTTGAACCCCAGGAGGCAGAGGTTGCAGTGAGCCAAGATCGCACTCACTACTGCACTCCAGCCTGGGCAACAGAGTAAGACTCCATCTCAAAAAAAAAAAAAAAAGAAAAAAGAAAAAGAAAAAGAAAAGAAAAAAAAATTACCGTATACCATAGCAGCTCCACTCCGAAGTGGCATATACTCATATACTCAAAGGATTTTGGTATTTGTTGGTGTATTCTTGGGGAATATCCCCAAAAGAATTGAAGGTGGGTGTTCACACAAAGATGTGTGCATGCATGTTCACAGCAGCACTGTTCACAACAGCCAAAAGGTGGAAGCAACTTAGGTGTCTGTCAATGGATGATCGGATAAACAAAACGTGGTCCATCCATGCAGTGGAATATTATGCAGCTGTGAAAAGGAATGAAGCACTGCTCCATGCTACAACATGGATGAACCCCAAAAATATGCTGAGAGAAGCCAGACACAAAAGGCCACATGGTGTATGATTCCATTGATATGAAATGCCCAGAACAGGCAAATCTGTAGAGACAGGAAGCAGATTAGTGGCTGCCCGGGATGGGGGAAGGGAAATGGGGAGTGACTGCTGACGGGGACAGGGTTTTTCTTTTCTTTTGTTTTTTTTGAGACAGAGTCTCGCTCTGTTGCCCAGGCTGGAATGCAGTGGTGCGATCTCAGCTCACTGCAACCTCTGCCTCCTGAGTTCAAGAGATTCTCCTGCCTCAGCTTCCTGAGTAGCTGGGATTACAGGCGCCCGCCACCACACCCGGCTAATTTTTTTGTATTTTTAGTAGAGACGGGGTTTCACCATGTTGGTCAGGCTGGTCTCAAACTGCTGACCTCGTGATCCACCGCCTCGGCCTCTCAAAGTGCTAGGATTACAGACGTGAGCCACCGTACCCCGCTGGGACAGGGTTTCTTTTCGGACTGATGGAATGTTCTGAAGTAGATACTAGTGGTGGTTGCACAACCTTGTGAACATGCTAAATGCCACCAAATTGCACACCTTATGATGGTTAAAATAGTAAATTTTATGTTACATGTATTTTACCACAATTTAAAAAAGGCCAGACATGGTGGCTCACACCTGTAATCCCAGCACTTTGGGAGGCCAAGGCAGGTGGATCACTTGAGGTCAGGAGTTTGAGACTAGCCTGGCTAACATGGTGAAATCTTGTCTCTACTAAAAATATAAAAATTAGCTGGGCATGGTGGCATGTGCCTGTAGTCCCAGCTCCTCGGGAGGTTGAGGCAGCAGAATCGCTTGAACCCGGGAGGGAGAGGTTGCAGTGAGCCGAGATTGCACCACTGGACTCCAGCCTGGGTGACAGAGTGAGGCTCCGTCTCCAAAAAAAAAAAGGCCAGGTTCAGGCAGCCTCCCCTGTTGGCCTGGTTGCAAGACTGCCCCACTCTAAGCCTGCATTCCTCTGTAAGGTGGGGTAGGGGCAGTGACTGCCCTCAGCACAGGGATGTCCCCAGAGCATCAGCAGCTGTGCTCTTGGCCATGGGCTGCTGCTTATTGAGACCAACCCCCTGGGAGTTCATGGTCACCCAGGACGGCTTGGCAGGAGCTCTAAGTCCCTCCCCATAGAGGTCTGGACATCTGCTTATTTAATTAGGAAAATCTAATTGCAAAGAGCGCACAGCCTTCTTCTGAAAGCTTTGAATGAGACCAGAAGTCCGGGTCTCCCTGCTGGGACGTGGAGACCGGGGGGCGGCTCTGAACACACAGAGTGCCTTAGAGTTGGAGGGTTGACTGGGGGACGGGCAGCCACTCAGTCTGCAGTCTTTCCCCCATGAAAGGAACGGAGGTCGCAGGGCCACCCTTCTTGTTCTTGGGGTATGGGGTGCTCCCCCTGCCCAGGCACAGCTGCAGAAACACACTGTATACCTTGGGAGAGACGTGGAGGGTCAGAGAGAGAGTCAGAGACAGAGGAGATAAAGAGAGACAGAGGGGGAGAGACAGAGACAGGGAAAGAGACAGAGGGAGAGAGATAGAGAGAAACAGAGACATAGAAAGAGCAAGAGATAGAGAGAGAAAGAGGGGGAGAGACAGAGAGATGAGGGAAGAGTCAGACACAGAGAGAGAAGGGGGAGAGACTCACGTGAGAGAGACAGATACAGAGACACACAGAGAGAGCGAGAGAAAAAGAAAGTCAGAGACAGAGAAACACACACATAGAGAGAGAGAGACAGAAAAGAGTCACAGACCCAGAGAGACAGAGAGAGAGGGAGAGAGAGACTCAGAGAGAGAGAGACCCAGAGAGACAGAGTGAGAGACCCCCACACACAGAGAGACACACAGAGAGATGGAGGGACAGAGAACAGGATGGAGAGAGGCAGGCAGAGCAGGACCCTGGGACTGGTTGATGGAATTCCATCTCCTGCTACTTTGGAACAAAAGCCCCCTATGAAGTGAAAGCCATCATTGGACAGATGAGGAAACCGAGGCCCGAGGTCCCTGCCTCCACTCCCCATGGCCCAGGGCTGCAGACACTGCTCCCCACAGATACCCCAGCTGCTGGCCACAGCCCTTGGCCTCTCCAACACCCGCCATCCTCTCTCCCCTCAGGTCCTCCCCTGCTGCTGGCCTGTAACTATTCCCCTTTGGCCAGTTAAAAATAGCCCACGTCAGAGCCCATGGAGGAAGCTGGTGACTCCTGAAAGGGGCTTCAGAGCCAAGGTGGCCTCGATCTGCAGGCCGCAGTCAGCGACGGCGCTAATTGTGGCAACAAGAAGCGTACAAAGGCGCCCTTCAGGGGAGCTGGCACTGCGGGCTCAGATTTCTGGAGAGCAAACATGTCTTTCATTTCCCCGAGCCCCACCGGGGCTCTGCCCTAACGGCAGAAGAACATGCCTCCCTGGAAGGGAACAGGATATTGTTTTGGGGGGCAGGGAGCCCCAGCGCCCCTGTGAACAGCAGCAATCCAGCCATCGGCACCTAGGACAGTCCCCAGCATGCCCAGAGCAGCCCCTCGTATAAAGCCAGTTGGGAAGCTTTCTTTCCTGTTCAGTTTGGTGAAAGCCCTTGTGTAAGGTTGGTGCAAACGTAATTGCTTAAAAGTCATGGCAAAAACCGCAATTACGTTTGCACCAACCTATCAAAGTGATGCTCTCTCTTCCTTAGATGTTTAGGGGAAAGTTACCAGGGACGCCATCCAGACCTGGAGTTTTCTTTGTAGAAAGGCTTGTTTGTTTAGAGACAGGGTTTCGCTCTGTCGCCCAGGCTGGAGTGCAGTGGCACAATCATAGCTCACTGCAGCCTTGACCTCCTGGGCTCAAGTAATCCTCCCACCTCAGCCTCCCAAGTAGCTGGGACCATCCCACCATGCCTGGCTAATTTTTAAATGTTTTCGTAGAGATGGGGTCTCACTGTGTTGCCCAGGCTGGTCTCAAACCCCTGAAATCAAGTGAGTCTCCCACCTCAGTCTCCCAAAGTGCTGAGATTATAGGCACAAGCCACCAAGCCCACCTAATTTTTATATTTTTTGTAGAGACGGGATCTTGCTATGTTCCCCAGGCTAGTCTTGAACTCCTGGCCTCATGCGATCCTCCTGCCTTGGCCTCTCAAAGTGCTGGGATTACACGCACCCACCACAATGCCTGGCCTGTGGGAAGTTCTTTTTACAACAATGTTGATTTATTCCATAGATACAGGGATATTCGGGTGATCTATTTCTCCTCCACCTCCTTCTCCTCCTCCTCCTCCTCTTCTTCTTCTTTCTACTTTCTTCCTCTTTCTACTTTCTTCTTCTTCCTCTTCTTCTTCTACTTTCTTCTTCTTCCCCTTATTCCTCTTCTTCTTCCTCTTCCCCTTCTCTTTCTTCTTCTTTCTTTTCTGTTTTTTTGAGACAGAGTCTCACTCTGTTGTCCAGGCTGGAGTACAATGGCACGATCTCAGCTCACTGCAACCCCCGTCTCCGGTGTTCAAGCAATTCTCCCACCTCAGCCTCCTGAGTAGCTGGGATTACAGTGGCCACCACCATGCCTGGCTAATTTTCGTTTTTTAGTAAAGATGGGGTTTCACCACGTTGGCCAGCCTGATCTCAAACTCCTGACCTCAGGTGATCCGCCTGCCTCGGCCTCCCAAAGTACTGGGATTACAGGCGTGAGCCACCGCGCCCGGCCGATCTATTTCTTCTTAAGTAAGCTTTAGTAATTTGTGTCTTTCAAGGAATGTGTCCATTTCATCCCCGTCACTGGATATTTTGGCATCGAGATGTTTATAACATGTCCTTGTGATCCTTTTTGTATGTGTTGAATCTGTTGTGGGGTCACCCAGGCTTGGAAGCCTCAAACCCTGGCATTGACCCCAGACACAGGCTTTTGCTCTTCTTGCTGTTTGGGTAGCTGTTCCGATGGCAATGACAACTCTAAAAATCTGCTTGTGGCCAGGCGCAGTGGCTCATGCCTGTAATCCCAGGACTCTGGGAGGCCAAGATGGGGGGATCTCTTGAGCCCAGGAGTTCGAGACCAGCCAGGGCAATATAGTGATACCTTGTCTTAACTGAAATTCAAAAGAAAACTAGCCAGGCGTGGTGGTGTGCATCTGTGGTCCCAGATACTTGTGAGGCTGAGGAGGGAGGATCGCTTGAACCTGGAAGGTTGAGGCTTCAGAGAGCCGTGATCTTGCCACTGCACTCCAGCCTGGGTGGGAGTGAGACCCTGTCTCAAAACAAAACAAAACAAAATCTGCTTATGAAAGGGCAGACATCCATCTCCCAGGTCACACCCTCCTAACTCCCAAAGCTTAACTTCTGTGTTTAGTGCTTACAACAGCGTAGGAGCTATTGTTAGTTCCATTCTGCAGATGGAGAAACTAAGTCCCAGCGTTAAGTGGCAGGGCCGGGATTTGAACCCTGGCTGCCAGCGCCCCCCAGCCTGGGTGCGCTACATCGTCACTGCCAGGCACAGCCAAAATCACGGCCCAACCTATCTGAGTGGGGGCGGGGGGGGCAGGGATTCCTCTACCCTGACGGCAGCTTGAGGTTACATTCTTTGCTGGAAAAAAGCGTTTTGAAACAGAAACGCCCACGGTGTCCCTGACGCTGAGTTCTGGAAGTGAGGCCGACTTGGGGCTCTGAACTTGGCTGGTGTCTTCCCCAGCCAGGGGCCCGGAGGCGGGGATTTGGCCTTCCCGAGGCCCCAAACCACCTGCTCGGTCCTGCGTCCAGCCGGCCGGCGCCCGAGTGAGCGAGCAAGGGGACCCTCCGCTGTCTTTATATACCGGAGTTATTTTTAACCATCGCCTCCCAGAACATTACGGAGCTTCCTCTCTCCAACACGCAGGAAACCCTACTTGGCTGTGCTTCCTGCTAACACGAGGCCCTGCGATTGCTGAGAACAACAGCCCCGAGACTGCGCGGCTCCGGGGGGAAAAAAACCTGGCCCCCTTTCAAGCCTTGACAGAAAACCTTTCAGAGCCCTGAACTCCCATCAGCCCGAGGACGGCTCCGATAGCGCTGACAAATGAGCCGGGACTGTGCTCAGGGCTCCCAGGCTGGGAGGGGACCCCAGCTCCCCTGTTCCTTCCTAAGGTCGGAAAAAAAAGCGCGCGTGTCCCTTCCCCCACCACAGAGGAACAGAGAAATGTTTGCATTAGTGGATTTTTAAATACTTCTGTTTATTTTTATTAAAGTGCAATTCACATGAAATTAACCATTTTAGAAGTAGTGGCATTTTATACATGCAGTGTTGTGCAACCGCCACCTCTATCTAGTTCCAGAATATTTTCATCACCTTAAAGGGAGACCCTGTCCGCATCAGCAGTCACTTCCCATTTCCCCACCCCCAGTCCCTGGCAAACACCAATCTGTTTTCTGGCCCTATGGATTTGCCTCTGTGGGCATCTCACACAGATAGGATTATACAATATGTGGCCTTTTCTGTCTGGTTTCTTTTACTCTAGGTAATATTTCCTTTTTTTTAAAATTTCTTTTTTCTTTTTTTTTTTTTAGACAGAGTTTCACTCTTCTTGTCTAGGCTGCAGTGCAATGGCATGATCTCGGCTCACTGCAGCCTCGACCTCTGGGGTTCAAGCGATCCTCCTGCCTCAACCCCCCCACCACGTGCCACGATGCCCGATTAATTTTTCTATTTTTAGTACAGACAGGATTTCACCATGTTGGCCAGGCTGGTCTCGAACTCCTGACCTCAAGTGATCCACCTGCCTCGGCCTCCCAAAGTGCTAGGATTACAGGCATGAGCCAGCGCACCCGGCCCAACTTCCAGTTTCTTCTTTCTGCCCACTCCCTCTCCACGTGGCTCATCAAAGTGTGGAGTTTGTTTCATGGTGGTTACAGCACAACCCCTTCCCATCCACTTGTGCACCCACTCACTCGTTCCTTTAATCATTTATTCAATCAATCCTTCCCCATCCCTGGGGCGCCTGGCACTTGGCCTGCTGCTGCCACCTAGACCCCAGGCTCATCGTCGCTAGAGCAACCCTGCCTCCCTTCCTGGAGCAGGTGCGTCCTCACCCAGGTTTGCCTTATGAGCAAATCCCCTGTGAGTGTGGGTTCCACCCGGCCCTCGGTCTGGGTCTCACACACTTTTGGTCCAAGTGCCAACCTGTTTGGGTTGCTCTGTGATTAGCAGATGATGACCCCAAGGTCCCATCTAGCCCACCACCTGTGTTTGGGCTTTCAAGCTCGGAATGTTTTATTTATCTTTTAAAACTGTGATAAAATATACATAACAGGCCGGGCACAGTGGCTCACACCTGCAATTCCAGCACTTTGGGAGGCTGAGACAAGCGGATCATTTGAGGCCAGGAGTTCAAGACCAGCCTGGACAACATGATGAAACTCTGTTTCTACTAAAAATACAAAAATTAGCCGGGTGTGGTGGCAGGTGTCTGTAATCCCAGCTACTCGGGAGGCTGAGGCAGGAGTATCGCTTGAAGCCGGGAGGCAGAGGTTGCAGTGAGCTGAGATGGCACCACTGCACTCCAGCCTGGGTGACAGAGACTCTGACTCAAAAAAAAAAACACATATATACAGACACACACATACACACACACATATATACACAGACACACACATACACACACATATACACAGACACACACATACACACATATATACACAGACACACACATACACACATATATATGTATACACATAACAGAAAATTGACCATTTTAACCGTTTAAAAAAAATAGATGGGGTCTCTCTTTGTCATCTAGGCTGGAGTGCAGTGGCACAATCATAGTTCACTACAGCCTCAACCTCCCGGGCCCAAGCCATCCTCCTGCCTTAGCCTCCCGAGTAGCTGGGACCACACGTGTGCACCACCATGACTGTCTAATTATTTTTCTTTTCATAGGGACAGGGTTTCCCTATGTTGCCTGGGCTGGCCTTTTTACATTTCATAAAGGTTGGGAGAATATTAAAGGAAAAATCTTTTGTGACATATGAAAGCTCTAGGAAATTCAAATTTTGGTGTCCATAAATAAAGTTATTGGCACATGGTTGTGCCCATTTGTCACATCTCGTCTTAAGGCTGCTTTGGGGACCAGTGGTTGCAACACAGACCCTATGGCTTGCAAAGCCCGCTCTTTGAACACTTTGCCCAGCCTGCAATTCCTCCTCGTTTCACCAGCCCCCTCCAACTCTGCCGAGCCACCTTCATCTTGCCCAGGGAATCAACCTGAGCCATCTACTTTCTCCCCTGGCCCAACAGCTCATTCTCCACCCATCAGCCAGAGGGACCTTCTGAAACATCACGGGGTTGAGGGAGAGGCCTCAGGATCTGGCCTCTGGGACATCACCTTCTGTCACTCCTGTCCCTCGGCCCCGGCCCAGGGGCCTGTTGTCACTGTTTCTCAGACCCACTGGGTCTTTCTGGACTCGTGTGTGTGTGTGTGCGTCCACTGAACCCCCACCCTAGGCCTGCAAACTTTGCTCAAGGTGGCATGTTCACATCCCAGCTCAGACGTCACAACTGCAGAGAGGCCACCCTTGGAAGATGCTTCTCTTAGTTCAAGATTTCTGAGCCACATGTCAGTAGGGATACCTGCCTCCCTCCCCACTGTCCCCATCCATGACAACCAAAAATATCCCAGACATTGTGAGAACCAGGGCAGTACTCACCTTGTTTTTATAAAAGCAGCTTAATATTTAATAAATTAATTTAATTAATATTAATAATTTTATTTTTTGAGACGGAGTTTTGCTCTTGTTGCCCAGGCTGGAGTGCAATAGTGCGATCTCGGCTTACTGCAACCTCTGTCTCCCCGGTTCAAGCCATTCTCCTGCCTCAGCCTCCGGAGTAGCTGGGATTATAGGCATGCGCCACCATGTCCAGCTAATTTTGTATTTTTAGTAGAGATGGGGTTTCACCACGTTGGTCAGGCTGGTTTTGATCTCCTGACCTCAAGTGATCCATCCGTCTCCACCTCCCAAAGTGCTGGGATTACAGGCATGAGCCACCGTGCCCAGCCTTGAAGATGGGTGATTTATAAAGAAACAAAATGTATTTGTTAATTTCTGGAAGCTGGTAAGTCCAAGGTCAAGGGACAGTTCTGGCGAGAGCCTTCCTCCTGGTGGGGACTTTCTGGAGAGGAGTACTGGGCATGCTAACTTGCTATCTCAGATCTTTCTTCTTTCACTCCTTCTTTCTTAAATTTCTTTTTTTCGGAGACAGAGTCTCACTATGTTGCCCAGGCTGGTCTCGAACTCCTGGGCTCAAGGGATCCACTTGCTTTGGCTTCCCAAAGTGCTGGGATTACAGGCATGAGCCACCGAGCCTGGCCCCAATCGTAACATAATCTAATCATAATCTAATCTAATCATGATTTTAAAGGTCTCACTTCTCAATGCTGCCACATTGAGGATTAAGTCTCTCTTTTCTTTCTTCCTTCCCTTCTTTCTCTTTTTCTCTCTTTCTTTCTCTCTTTCTTTTTCTTTCTTTCTCTCTTTCTTTCTCTTTCTTTCTTTCTGATGGAGTCTCGCTCTGTCGCCAGGCTGGAGTGCAGTGGCACGATCTCGGCTCACTACAACCTCCGTCTCCTGGGTTCAAGCGATTTTCCTGCCTCAGCCTCCGAGTAGCTGGGATTACAGGCACCTGCCACCACACCCAGCTAATTTTTGTATTTTTAGTAGAGACGGGGGTTTCACCACATTGGCCAGGCTGGTCTCGAACTCCTGACCTGGTGTTCTGTCCATCTTGGCCTCCCAAAGTGCTGGGATTACAGGCGTGAGCCATTGTGCCCGGCTTTTTTTTTTTTTTTTTAGGCAGAGTCTCTCTCTGTTCCCCAGGCTTGAGTGCCAAGGCATGATCTTGGCTCACTGCAATTTCTGCCTCCCGGGTTCAAGTGATTCTCCTGCCTCAGCCTCCTGAGTAGCTGGGATTATAGGCACACGCTACCATGCCCGGCTAATTTTTTGTGTTTTTTAGTAGAGATGGGATTCTCACCATGTTGCCCAGGCTGGTCTCGAACTCCTGAGCTCAGATGATTTGCCTGCCTCGGCCTCCCAAAGTGCTGGGATTACAGACGTGAGTCACCGCGCCCAGCCCTCCTTGACTTTTGGAGTGGACAAACATTCAAACAGTAGCAGCCTGTAACATTGACTCATATACAAATCACATCAAATCAAATTACAAAGTCACCAACCATGAGTCATCTGGATACATGGGAAATACAGTATTGGGTACTGTAGCTTCCTTCCTCAGCACCACTGACATTCGGGGCTGGATTATTCTCTTTGTGGGGCCATCCTGCACCCAGTAGGGTGCAGAGCAGCATCCCTGGCCTCCACCCACCAGATGCCAGTAACATCCCCTCCCCAGATTTTCTGCAACAACCAAAAATGTCTCCAGACATTGCCTGGTGTCAGCAGTTAAAATTACCCCCCAGTTGACCAATCCCACCTGCCTATTTTTGATGGGAGGTAGAGGAGGGAGCAGAGGCCGGGCGCAGTGGTTTGTGCCTGTAATCCCAGCACTTTGGGAGGCCAAGGTGGGCGGATCACCTGAGGTTAGGAGTTCAAGACCAACCTGGCCAACATGGTGAAACCCTGTCTCTACGAAAAATACAAAAATTACCCGGATGTGGTGGCACACACCTGTAATCCCAGCACTTTGGGAGGCCGAGGTGGGCAGATCATGAGGTCAGGAGATCAAGACCATCCTGGCTAACATGGTGAAACCCCGTCTCTACTAAAAATACAAACAAACAAACAAAATTAGCTGGGTGTAGTGGTGTGCACCTGTAGTCCCAGCTACTCGGGAGGCTGAGACAGGAGAATCACTAGAACCCAGGAAGTAGGTGGAGGTTGCAGTGAGCCAAGACTGCGCCACTGCACTCCAGCCTGAGCGACAGAGTGAGACTCCATCTCAAAAAACAAAACAAAAAAAAATAATTAAAAAAAGTAAAAAATAAAGGCTGGGCGCGGTGGCTCACGCCTGTAATCCCAGCACTTTGGGAGGCCGAGGAGGGCAGATCACGAGGTCAGGAGATCGAGACCATCCTGGCTAACATGGCGAAACCTCATCTCTATTAAAAAATACAAAAAATTAGCCGTGCATAGTGGCGGGCGCCTGTAGTCCCAGCTACTCGAGAGGCTGAGGCAGGAGAATGGCATGAACCCGGGAGGCGGAGCTTGCAGTGAGCCAAGATTGCGCCACTGCACTCCAGCCTGGGCGACAGAGTGAGACTCCATCAAAAAAAAAAAAAAAAAAAAAAAGGAGCAGAGACCTCCCCCTCCACACGAGAACAGACAAAACCCTGAGTGTCGCTGGGTGCAGTAGCTCACTCCTGCCATCTCACCACTTTAGGAGGCCGAGGTGGGAGGATTGCTTTAACCAAGGAGTTGGAGACCAGCCTGGGTAACATAGTGGGACCCTGTCTCTACGAAAATATTAAAAGTAAATTAGCCAGGTGGGCCGGGCGTGGTGGCTCACGCCTGTTATCCCAGCACTTTGGGAGGCCGAGGTGGGCAGATCATGAGGTCGAGAGTTTGAGACCAGCCTGGCCAACATGGTGAAACCCCATCTCTACTAAGAATACAAAAATTATCCAGGTGTAGTTGCACATGGCTATAATCTTAGCCACTAGGGAGGCTGAGGCAAGAGAATTGCTTGAGCCTGGGAGGCAGAGGTTGCAGTGAGCAGAGATCACGCCACTGCACTCCAGCCTGGGCAACAGAGCAAAGACTCAGTCTCGAAAAAATAAAATAAAATAAAATAAAAATAAATAAGCCAGGTGTGGCAGCATGAGCCTGTGTTCCCAGCTACTCGGGACGCTGAGGTGGGAGATCACTTGAGCCGGGGAGGTGGAGGCTTCAGTGAGCTGTGAATCAGCGCCACTGCACTCCAGCCTGGGTGACAAAGTGAGACCCTGTTTCAAAACAGAGAAACAAAGAAACCCTGATGGAGGCTGTCTTCAGGATGTGCATTTCATACCCAGCGTTGAACAGATTTTTCACCACCCTCCCGTGAGGTGTGAATTACTCACCCCCGTTAGCAGATGGGTAAACTGAGGCTTGGTGAGAGAAGCCAGCCGTCTGTCCCTCCGTTCTCTGCCCCCCATATTCCTGCCAAGGCTTTCCCCAAGCAGCAAAAATTATAGACCTGAGATCCCAAAATAGCTCCCAGGCAGGGACTAAACACAGTGGCCTGTGGTTCAGCCTCCAGAGAGGCAGGGATAAAATCAGAGATTCAAATCCAGTTGCCTGTAGATCGTAAACTTCAAAGAAGGCAGAGTGGTCTGTTCCCTGGTGATGGGGGCATGAATGTGTTTCCCCACCGTGTGGGGAAACTGCCACCAACATCTGATGGCGAGAGTCCAGATGAGCTTCTGACGGGGGACCAGCAAACCCCTGGGCTGTCCTACTGGGTGAGGCCAGAAAAAGGCCCCTGGAGACTTCTCCGGGAGCCCCAGAACCCTTGAAATGGCACTAGGTGCAGCTCATTTCTAGGATGTGGCTCAGAGGCCATCTCCTCCAGGAAGTCTCCGGGAATGCATCCCATCTGCCCTCACATGGTCCCCTCTTCTGGCTCAGAAAAGGGTCTAAGCCATCCCTGGCCCTGCTGGCTCCATGTCACCTGGCCCGATCAGACATTGGGCTTACTTGCAGATGTTTTTTTGAAAGAAAAAAGGAAAAGACATTGCAATGAGGGAGCCCTGAAACGGAATGGAGGCTGGGGCCAGCTGGGCTCTGCAGATAAGAGATTTAAGGGAGTCATTTCTAGCTCCTCCTGCACATTGGGGTCCCTACTCTGGGAAGATTTTAAGACATATAATCCCATCGCCGGAATCATAAGAGCACATTTGGCCGGGCGCAGTGGCTCACACCCGTAATCCCAACACTTTGAGGGGCCAAGGCAGGAGGATTGCTTGAGGCTAGGAGTTTGAGACCAAACTGGGCAACACAGGGAGACCCCCTTTCTTTACAAAAAAAAAATGTATTTTTTAAATTAGCAGAGCACGGTGGTGCACACCTGTAGTTCAGCTACTTGGGAGGCTGAGGCAGAAGGATCACTTGAACCCAGGACCTGGAGACTAAGGTGAGCTATGTTTGTGTCACTGCCCTCCATGCTGGGTGACGCAGCAAGACTGTCTCTAAAAAAGAAGAGAGAGAGAGAGAGACTGGGCATGGTGGCTCCTGCCTGTAATCCCAGCACTTTGGGAGGCTGTGATGGGTGGATCACTTGAGGTCAGGAGTTTAAGACCAGCCTGGACAACATGGTGAAACCCCATCTGTACTAAAAATAAAAAAATTAGCCAGGCGTGGTGGCAGGCACCTGTAATCCCAGCTACTCGGGAGACTGAGGCAGGAGAATCGCTTGAACCCGGGAGATGGAGTTTGTAGTGAGCCCAGATCACACCACTGCACTCCAGCCTGGGTGACAGAATGAGACTCCATCTCAAAAAAAAAAAAAAAAAAAAGGAAAAGAAAAGAAAAAGAAAAAGAAAAAGAAAAGACTACAGTTAACATCCACAGTAACTGGACAAGCCGATGTCAGGTGCCTCCCCATACAATGCACCAGGGAAGATCCACTATTGCTTCTATGGATCCTGCCCCAAATTCACACCCTCTACCTGGTCACAGGGAGCCATCAGGCCAGCCTGCTGGGAGATGTTCCACAAAACAACTGACTTCAACTCCACCAAAATGTCCATGTCGTGAAAGGCTGGGAAAGACTGCAGCATAGTTCCTGATGAAAGGTGGTGAACGAAACAGGAGCCCCAGGGGCAATGTGTGAGTCTGGATCGGATCCTAAGTGAAAAAAGAAAAAGTAGCCATAAAGGATGTTATTGGGGAAGCTGGGGAAATTGGACGATAGTGAGCTGGGTGGCAGATGGCTGTGGTCTTCCTGAGGCCCAGCCTCAGCATCCCCATTCTGCGTACAGATGGGAGACTCAGGTCTGAGAATGCTAAGTTGTTGCTTTAAGCCCACCAGCTGGTCACTGGCAGGCCAGGAAGGATTTAGACCCAGAGCCTCTGTTCTCACCACTCCCCAGGTTACATGCCGTTTTTTTCTTTTTTTTTTTTTTCTTTTTTTGAGATGGAGTATCGGTCTGTTGCCCAGGCTGGAGTGCAGTGGTGCAATCTCGGCTTACTGCAACCTCTGTCTCCCAGGTTCAAGCGATTCTTCTGCTTCAGCCTCCCGAGTAGCTGGGACTACAGGCGCCCGCCATGATGCCCGGCTAATTTTTGCATTTTTAGTAGAGACGGGGTTTCACCATGTTGGCCAGGCTGGTCTCAAACTCCTGACTTTGTGATCCGCCCACCTCGGCCTCCCAAAGTGCTGGGATGACAGCTTTTTTTTTTTTTTTAAGAAATTCATACAGTGTAAAATCACCCATTTTAAAGTCAGCAGGCTGTGCACAGTGGCTCATGCCTGTAATCCCAGCACTTTAGAATCTGCCCAGAGGCAGGCAGATCACCTGAGGTCAGGAGTTCGAGACCAGCCTGGCCAACATGGTGAAACCCTATACAAAAAATTAGCCGGGTGTGGTGGCGGGTGCCTGTAATCCCAGCTACTCGGGAGGCTGAGGCAGGAGAATCAATTAAACCTGGGAGGCAGAGGTTGCAGTGAGCCGAGATTGCATCATTGCACTCCAGCCTGGGCGACAAGAGCAAGACTCTGTCCCAAAAAATAAAATAAAAATAAAAACAAAAATAAATAAAGTGAGTAATTCAGTGGTATTTAGCACACTCACAATATTGTGTAACCACCACCTCTATCTAATTCCAAAATACTTTCATCCCTGCCAAAAGCAGGCCTTGTCCCCATCAGCAATCACTCCCCACTCCCCCACAGCCGGTGGCAACCATGCTTCCTCTTCTTCCTCTTTCTGTCTCTACAGATTTGCCTGTTCTGGGCATTTCATATCAGTGGAATCTCACACTATGCGGCCTTCGTGTCTGGCTTCTCTCATTTGGCGTTACGTTTCGAGCTCATCCTCCTTGTAGAATGGATCAGTGCTTCTTTCCTTTCTATATCTGATTAAGTACATTACTTTTTTTTTGTTTTTTTCTTTTTGAGACACTGTCTCCAGGCTGGAGTGCAGTGGCACAATCTTGGCTCACTGCAACCTCTGCCTCCCAGGTTCAAGCAATTCTCCTGCCTCAGCCTCCTGAGTAGCTGGGACTACAGGCAAGTGCCACCACACCTGGCTAATTTTTGAATTTTTAGTAGAGGTGGGGTTTCACCCTGTTGGCAAGGATGGTCTTGACTTCTTGACCTCGTGATCCACCCACCTTGGCCTCACAAGGTGCTGGGATTACAGGCGTGAGCCACCGCGTCCAGCCAAGTACATTACTTTTTAAAAATCAAGGCTTTAGGCTGGGTGCGATGGCTCATGCCTGTAATCCTAGCACTTTGGGAAGCTGAGGCAGGAGGATGCCTTGGGGTCAGGAGTTGGAGACCAGCCTGGGCAAACACAGCAAGACCCCCATCTTGACAAAAACTAAAAAATAAAATTAGCCAACTGTGGTGGTGCATGCCTGTAGTCCCAGCTACTTAGGAGGCTGAGGTAGGAGGATCGCTCGAGCCCAGGAGTTGGAGGCTGTGGTGAGCCATGATCGTGCCACTGTACTCCAGCCTAAGCAACAGAGCTCTCGCTCTGTCTCTTAAAAAAATAAAAAATAAAAAATAAGGCTGGGTGTGGTGGCCCACACTGCCTGTAATCTCAGCACTTCGGGAGGCCGAGGCGGGTGGATCACCCGAGGTCAGGAGTTCGAGACCAGCCCGACCAACATGGTGAAACCCCGTCTCTACTAAAAATACAAAAAACTAGCCAGCAGTGGTGGTGGGCGCCTGTAATCCCAGCTACTTAGGAGGCTGGGGCAGGAGAATCACTTGAACCTGGGAGGCGGAGGTTGCAGTGAGCTGAGATTGCACCGTTGCACTCCAGCCTGGGTGACAATAGAGAAGCTCCATCTCAAAAAAAAAAAAAGAAAAAAGAAAAAATTTAGGGCTTTGCTTATAGAAATGCAAAATGCTATATTTGGCAAACATCAAGTGATGTTTGGTTTGGTTTGTTGTTGTTGTTTTTAAATCTACTCCACAAATAGCTCCAAATTGGCTCATGCTACGAAACATCACAAGTCCCAGTGCTTTGCCACAAGCCCGGGGCCTCCTGTGAAGGAGTCCTGGGCTCGGACAGGGCCCTGTGGGAATAATGTTTTAATTAAAAAGTCGTACAATGACAGGCTCCCAAGCAGCATAGGCCCGAGCCTGGTGGGGCGAGAGCCATGCTTGACATTCCAGGCTGGCCTCCTTGGAGCCCCGGCAGCCGCAGAAGTCCCCAAGCCGAGCCAGGAATAGTTCTGCCTTTTATTTGGAAAAAGAATTACAGGGCGAGTGGCCCAGCCCCGGGTTTGCTGCTTCGAAGCCGTATTTTTGAACACGACCCTAACCACACACTTGCATTGGATAGTTCGTTCCAGGCTAAATGCTGTCAGCTGCCTAAACACTCAGCTCGCAGCTCTAAACACAGGTTCTTTTTTCTTCTTGTTTGAAGGTCTATCCGTCTATTTTTGTGCAAAAACATATTTAAAATCTTGCTGGCTCAGGAGGCCCTAGCAGCCCAAGGCCGCCTTCTCTCTCCTCTCCCTATGTGAATCTCAATTAGACCTGCCTTGTCCTTGTGAATTTTCCTAGGTAGGGGAGCCACCTCTTGGTTCCCCAAATTTGCCCCCAGCCCATTGAGTGTGAACCTCTAGGATCGATAGGCCCGCTGGCCATGCTGAGACAGGTGGGTTCCTGGAGGCAGAATTGGGTGTTGCTACCAGGAAAAGCAAGATGCATGATGGGAAAGAAAAGGATCCAGTGGTCACAGTTGTTAAGCCAAGATTTGAACTTGGGTCCTAGTTAGTTGAAAGCCATAAGGGTTCAAAACTACTGAGCCATTGCTGGTGGGAATGTCAAATGATGCTGTCATTGAAGCCTGGTGGGTCCTCAAAAAGTTAAACACGGGCTGGGTGCAGTGGCTCACACCTGTAATCCCAGCACTTTGGGAGGCCAAGGCGGGCGGATTACAAGGTCAGGAGTTCGAGACAAGCCTGGCCAACATAGTGAAACCCTGTCTCTACTAAAAATACAAAAATTAGTCCGGCATGGCAATGTGCACCTGTAGTCCCAGCTACTGGGGAGGCTGAGGCAGAATTGCTTGAACCCAGGAGGTGGAGGTTGTGGTGAGCCTAGATCACACCACTACACTCCAGTACTCCAGCCTGGGTGACAAAGTGAGACTCCATCTCAAAAAAAAAAAGAAAGGAAAGTGGGAGGTGTCTAGATCTCTCCCCAAGCAGATAATTTATTTGAGGTTTCAGGGTGTATTTTGAAAGCTCACAAGAAATTTTCCTTCTCTTCCTGAACGTTTTCTTGTCAGCTTTGCTATAAGACGACATGCAATCTTTCCTTTTTTGTTTTGTTTTGCTTTGAGATAGGATCTCTGCGCTCCCCAGGTTGGAGTGCAGCAGCCCAATCATGGCTCACTGCAGCCTCAACTTCCTAGGCTCAAACGATCCTCCCATCTCAGCCTCTCAAGTAGCTGGGACTAAAGGCACCTGCCACCATGCCTGGCTAATTTCTTTTTATGTTTTGTAGAGACGAGGTCTCTCTATGTTGCCCAAGCTGGTCTCAAGCTCCTGGCCTTCTCAAGTAGTGAGATTACAGATGTGACCCTGTACCACTGCACCAGGCCTTTTTTTTTTTTTAAGAGATGGGGTCTCACTATGCTGCCCAGGCCAGATTCAAACTCTCAGTCTCAAGTGATCCTCCTGCCTCAGCCTACTGAGTAGCTGGGACTATAGGCACACACCACCATGTCCAGCTAATTTTTGTATTTTTTGTAGAGACGGGGTTTTGCCATGTTGCCCAGGCTGGTCTGGAACTCTGGAACTCAAGCGATCCTCCTGCCTGGGCCTCCCAAAGTGCTGGGATTGCAGGCATGCACCACTGCACCCAGCCTAGGCCTTTGTTTTTTAAGAGATGTGGTCTCGGCTGGGCGCGGTGGCTCACTCCTGTAATCCCAGCACTTTGGGAGGCTGAGGTGGGTGGATAATTTGTGGTCAGGAGTTCGAGACCAGCCTGACCAACATGGTGAAACCCCTTCTCTACTAAAAATACAAAAATTACCCAGGTGTGATGGCGCATGCCTGCAATCCCAGCTACTTGAGAGGCTGAGGCAGGAGAATCACTTGAACCTGAGAGGTGGAGGTTGCAGTGAGCTGAGATTATGCACTCCAGCTTGGGGGAAAGAGCAGGACTCCATCTCAAAAAAAAAAAAAAAAAAAAAAGAGATGAGGTCTCCCTATGTTGCCCAGGCTGGATTCAAACTCTCAGGCTCAAGCGATCTTCTTGCCTTGGCCTCCTGAGTAGCTGGGACTACAAGTGTGTGCTGCTGCTCCCAGCTCTCCCTCTGAACCTGGCACATAATTCCCCAGACACACTTTGCTCACTATTGAACAAACTGTCCCAGCTGGGCACAGTGGCTTACGCCTGTAATCTCAGCATTTTGGGAGGCCAAGGCGGGCAGAGCACCTGAGGTCGGGATTTCGAGAACAGCCTGACCCTGTCCCTACTAAATACATGAAATTAGCTGGGCGTGGTGGCAGGCGCCTGTAATCCCAGCTACTCGGGAGGCTGAGGCAGCAGAATCGCTTGAACCCTGGAAGTGGAGGTTGCAGTGAGCCAAGTCACGCCATTGCACTCTAGCCTGGGCAACAAGAGCGAAACTCTGTCTCAAAACAAAACAAAACAAAAAACAAAACAAAACAAAACAAAACAAAACAAAACAAATAGTCCCTGAGTCGCTCCTGTGCCCCTGAGACAGGCACAGTCCCTGTCCTCATGTAGCTCTCAGGTTAAATGCAAGCAGTAGCCTGGCGAACAGTCATAAATAGAGCTCTGGGACTGCTTATTGGCTGGACATGGTGGCTCACGCCTGTAATCCCAGGACTTTGGGAGGCTGAGGCGTGTGGATCACCTGAGGTCACGAGTTCGAGACCAGGCTAGCCAACATGGTGAAACCTCGTCTCTACTAAAAATACAAAAATAAGCTGGGTGCGGTGGCGGGCGCCTGTAATCCCAGCCACTTGGGATTGTCCTGAGGCAGGAGAATCACTTGAACCCGGGAGGCAGAGATTGCAGTGAGCCGAGATCACGCCACTGCACTTCAGCCTGGTCAACAGAGTAAGACTGTCTCAAAAAATAAAAATAAAAATAAAAATAATAAATAAATAAATAAAGCTCTAGGTACTGAGGTTCTAGGGCAAAAAATGAATTGAGGCGAGGGGAAAAGAGGGCCCATTGATGCATTTAGCTGGGGGAGTCAGGGAGGGTTTTTCCCAGGAGGAGACAGAGGCCAGTGGCAACCTCCAGGAAGATTCCAGAAGGTGCCCCCAGCAGGGGGGCGTGGACAGTGCAAAGGCCCTGAGCCTCGCAGCCATCCTGCGAGGTTGATATTTTTAGTCCCATTGCTCAGGTGGATAAACTAAGGCTCACTGTCTTGAAGGAGCTCCAGAGAGTCAATGACTGAGCTGGGCTCCGATCCTGCTTTTGGATGAGGGTCCTCTCCTAGTCCTGACTACATGGGCAGCTCATGAGGAAGCCAGGTGGGTAGGGGGATGCAGGCAAGGGCGGACGAGGGAGCCGGGGAAGCCAGGCGCCAGGCAGACGAGCTGGTGGGTGGGCGGAGGAAGTGGCTTAGCAGGTAGACAGGTAGCAAAGGCGCAGAAACCCCAGTGTGGGCGGGTGGGGGGCCCAGCTCCTGTTGCCACATCTGAGGGGCAGCCCCTGGCACCTTTCCTGCTGGGAGAAGCGGAGGAGCAGCTGGGTGGTTGGGGCTCCCAGCAGGAGCTCACCTGGTCATGGCTTGGGTGACGAGGACCTCAGTACCTACCTCCTTCAGCCGCCGCCCAAAATGCCTTCTATCCGGAGGTTCAGAGCTGCCTCCTGGGTTTCCCAGTGCTAAAGTGAAAAAGGCCTTCTTGGTCTTCTTTTGTCTGTTTTGTTTTTTTAACAGTTTTGTTGCGATATAATGTATCTACCACACAATTCACTCATTTAAAGTGTCCAGTTCGGCCGGGCACGGTGGCTCATGCCTGTAATCCCAGCACTTTGGGAGGTTGAGGCGGGAGGATCCCTTGAGGCCAGGAGTTCAAGACCAGCCTGGGCAACACAGTGAGACCCCATCTCTATTTTAAAAAAAAAGCAAGCAAGCAAGCAAGCAAGCAAGAAAATTAGCCAGATGTGGTGGTGCACCCCTGTAGTCCCAGCTACTCGGGAGGCTGAGGCGGGAGGATTGTTTGAGCCTGGAAGGTTGAGGCTGCAGTGAACTGAGATTGCACCACTGCACTACAGCCTGGGTGACAGAGTGAGACCCTGTCTCAAAATAATGATGATAATAATAATAATAATAATAAGTCCAATTCAATGGGTTTTAGTGTATTCACAGAGTTCTGCAACCATCACCACACTCCATTTGGGAACATTTTATTTTTATTATTTATTTATTTATTTTTGGCATGGTGTCTCTCTCTGTCACCCAGGCTGGAGTGCAGTGGTGCGATCCTGGCTCACTATAACCTCCACCTCTCAAGGTCAAGTGCAAACAATTCTCCCACCTCAACCTCCCAAGTAGCTGAGACTATAGGCATGCACCCTGCCTGGCTAATTTTTTTTTTCTCTTTTTAGAGACGGGGTTTCACCATGTTGGCCAGGCTGGTCTTGAACTTCTGAGCTCAAGCGATCCTCCCACCTCGGCCTCCCAAAGTGCTGGGATTATAGGCATGAGCCCCTGCCCCCAGCCTGCTACAAGGTTCTTATCTCCAAACCTCTGCCCATGCAGGTTCTTCCACCTGCAATGCCTACCCCATCTCCTGCAACTAACCCTCCCTCACTCCCTTCCAGCATCCCTTCCTCCGGGAAGTCTTGCCAGAAGCCCCTCGACCCAGCCCTGCTTCCCCCCTCCCCGATGCCCTGACCCCTGGGCTGCAAGACCGGGGTATATCAAATGGAGAATCTCTGACAACAAGGCCCGTAAACAAGTTGTTGGGCGCCTTGAAGGCCCTGATCAGCAGGGATCGCGATGAGGGGGCCTGATAAACAAGCTGCTTTGTGCCAGGCACCCTGCGATGACACGGCTGGCTCTTCTGAGAAGTGCACGGAGGGGCCCCGAAACCACTGCGTCCCGCCGCTGATAGCAGATAACAGCACCCTGACTTGTGGTTTTTTAAGACACCAAGCTGGTGGCACCAGGTCAGGGGAGCAGGGTGAGAACAGTATCAGGACCCGGCTGCGGTCAGGGGCAGAGGACAGTGCGTGTGTGCTTGGGGGAAGGACCCTGGGGATACCAAAGCTGATCAGAGGGATGTGGGGGCCCCCAGGGATGGACAATAGACCTGGTGGGTTGTTATGATGCACCGTGGGGCTTTTTCTATCCGTTTCACAGATAGGGAAACTGAAGCCTCGTTGGTCCCTGTGCCCCTCCCTGGGTCTGGCCTGGGCGAGTGGGTGTGCATTGCCAGATGGATCCCAAACACCCTTTATTTCATAGATGGGGGTTGGGGGTATTGAAGTGAGCCCCTGTCAGGCCTGGAGTTACTGGGGAGCTTGCAGAAAGCTCAGGTTTCCCTGTCCAGGTTGGTGGCCTCTGTATATCACAGTCAAGTCACCATGAAGGAGCAGCATGTCGTGGGCAGCATGATCTTTGCGGCTGGCAGGCGGTGGCCAGGGACTCAGTCCCTGGGGCGGCCAACTCAGTTCTGCCCTGCAGGAGACAGAGCCTCCGCACAGTTCCCAAATGCATCCATGCTGTTCCATGCAGTTTCACACTGTTCCATCTTCCTCAGGAAGGTCTGCAAAGACCTCAATTCCTTGCACCCTGGGGTCTCCATTTGAAGGCCTGAAGCACCAAATGTAGGGCTGAGTCTGTGGTATGTCCCTGCTCTTTCAGTAAATATTTTTAGAGCAGTGGTGGAGAACGGAGCCCTGTCCCAGGTTTGAAATAAAACCCAAACCTGGCTGGGCACAGTGGCTCATACCTGTAATCCCAGCACTTTGGGAGGATGAGGTTGGCGGATGACTTGAGGTTGGGAGTTCGAGACTAGCCTGGCCAACATGGTGAAGCCTTATCTTTACTAAAAATACAAAAATTAGCCAGGCATGGTGGCTCACACCTGTAATCCCAGCTATTCAGGAGGCTGAGGCAGGAGAATTGCTTGAACCCGGGAGGTGGAGGTTACAGTGAGCTGAGATTGCACCACTGCACTCCAGCCTGGGTGACAGAGCGAGACTCCATCTCAGAGACAAACAAACAACAAAACAAGACAAAACACAAACCTCTCACTGAGGCCCTCAAGGCTCTGTGGTCTGGCCCCGGCCACCCTGTGACCCCATCTCCTCCTGGACACCAGCCTCCCCAACACACCAGCCTCCCCACAGTTCCATGATCACACCAGTCATGGTCTTGCCTCAGGGTCTTGGTACTGTCTGTTCCCTCTGCTGCAAATGCTGTTCCCTTCAGTCACTCCTTTATCTCCTGCTGGTCTCAGCTCAAATGTCACCTCCTCAGAGAGAACCTCCTTGACCTTCTTGGCTAAAATGACCCTCCTAGTCCCACCTACCATGTCATGACCTATTTTTCTCCATCACAAAGATTTCACTCAGTGTTATTTTGCCCACCTCATGGCTGTCCAAAACAGGCGAATCCAAAGACAGAAAGCAGATTTGTGGTTGTCAGGGTTCTGGGGAGGGGGATGAGAAGTGACTGGGTGGCCAACTCAGTTGGAGATGGGGTTTCCCTTTGAGGGGATAAAATGTTCTGGAATTAGGTATAGGTGATGGTCGTGCAACTCATGAGTATGCCAAAAACCCACTGAATCATATAGTTTAAAGCAAATAGTGAATTTTGTGTTGTGTGAATTTTATTTCAATTTTTTTTTTTTTTTTTTTTGAGACGGAGTCTCGCTCTGTCACCCAGGCTGGAGTGCAGTAGCGCAATCTCGGCTCACTGCAAGCTCCGCCTCCCGGGTTCACGCCATTCTCCTGCCTCAGCCTCTCCGAGTAGCTGGGACTACAGGCGCCCGCCACCACGCCCGGCTAATTTTTTGTATTTTTAGTAGAGACGGGGTTTCACCGTGGTCTCGATCTCCTGACCTCGTGATCCGCCCGCCTCGGCCTCCCAAAGTGCTGGGATTACAAGCGTGAGCCACCACGCCCAGCCTATTTCAATTTTTTAAAAAGCTGGCCGGGCATGGTGGCTCATGCCTGTAATCCCAGAACTTTGGGAGGCCAAAGCTAGTGGATCGCCTGAGGTCAGGAGTTCGAGACCAGCCTGGCCAACATGGTGAAACCCCATCTCTACTAAAAATAAGAAAATTAGCTGGGCGTGGTGGCAGGTGCCTGTAATTCCAGCTACTAAGCCGGGCGAGGTGGCTCAAGCCTGTAATCCCAGCACTTTGGGAGGCTGAGGCGGGCGGATCACGAGGTCAGGAGATCGAGACCATCCTGGCTAACACGGTGAAACCCCGTCTCTACTAAAAACACAAAAAATTAGCCGGGCGTGTTGGCGGGCGCCTGTATTCCCAGCTACTCGGGAGGCTGAGGCAGGAGAATGGCATGAACCCAGGAGGTGGAGGTTGCGGTGAGCCGAGATCGCGCCACTGCACTCCAGCCTGGGGGACAGAGAAAGACTCCGTCTCAAAAAAAAAGAGAGGAGAATCACCTGAACCCAGGAGGCGGAGGCTGCCCTGAGCCGAGATCACGCCATTGCACTCCAGCCTGGGTAAGGAGAGTGAAATTCCATCTCAAAATAAATAAATAAATAAAATTTAAATTTAAAAAAGTCAACCCAGGTGCAGTGGCTCACGTCTGTAATCCCAACACTTCGGGAAGCCGAGGCAGGAGGATCGCTTAAGCCCAGGAGTTCAAGACCAGCCTGGGCAACAGTGTGACCCCGTCTCTACAAAAAAAATAAAAGTGGCCAGGCACGGTGGCTCATACCTGTAATCCCAGCACTTTGGGAGGCCGAGACGGGCGGATCATGAGGTCAGGAGATCGAGACCATCCTGGCTAACACGGTGAAACCCCGTCTCTACTAAAAATACAAAAAATTAGCCGGCCTGGTGGCGGGCGCCTGTAGTCCCAGCTACTCGGGAGGCTGAGGCAGGAGAATGGCGTGAACCCGGGAGGTGGAGCTTGCAGTGTGCCAAGATTGTGCCACTGCACTCCAGCCTGGGCAACAGAGCGAGACTCTGTCTCAAAAAAAAAAAAAAAAGTAAAAGTTAGCTGGGTGTGGTGGTGCATGCCTGTAGTCCCAGCTAGCTACTTGGGAGGCTGAGGCGGGAGGATCACTGGAGCACAGGAGGTCAAGGCTGTACTGAACCATGATGAGCCTGCTGCACTCCAGCCTGGGTGACAGAGTAAAATCCTATCTCCAAAAAATCAAAATAAAATGGTGAATTTATGTTGTGTGAATTTTATCTCAATTTTTTTTTTTAAAGTCAGAGCTAGCGGCCAGGCACGGTGGCTCACACCTGTAATCCCAGCACTTTGGGAGTCTGAGGCAGGCAGATGACTTGAGGCCAGGAGTTCAAGACCAGCCTGGCCAATGTGGTGAAATCGCATCCCTACTAAAAATATAAAAATTAGCCGGGTGAAGTGGGGGGGCACCTGTAATGCCAGCTACTTGAAAGGCTGAGGCAGGAGAATCTCTTGAACCTGGGAGGCAGAGGTTGCAGTGAGCGGAGATCATGCCACTGCACTCCAGTCTGGCGACAGAGCAAGACTCCGTCTCAAAAAAAAAAAAAAGTCAGATCTAGCTGCTGGGATCATTCCTGCTTCAGGGCAGGGGGTTTGGGGGTCTACATGAGCCGTTTCTGCTCCCTGTTCCTCTAGTCCAGCAACCAGGATTTGGGGCCTCTGGTGCGCAGAGCAAGTCCTAAGCACTGTGGGTGCTGGAAGCCGGCTCAGCAAACGGGAGCTGGGGTCAGGGGGGCCTATGTCCAGCAGCCATGCCAGGTGGCAGCAACTCAGGCCAGAGTGGGTTAAAGGGGAAGTGGATCTTTTCATGGTCCCCAGGTTTCTGGATTTGCATCGACCACTTTTACATAAAAATCTTTCCAGGCTGTGCCCAGCGGGCCCTGAAGCCGGCCGTGGGGTCGGGGCCGGGGTGGGCAGCTTCTGCGGGAGGCTTCTGCAATACAGGGTGCCACTCGCTGGTTCCTGTTTTGGGGGAATGTTATCACCATAGGCTTCTTCAACACAGGGTGCCACTCGCTGGTTCCTGTTTTGGGGGAATGTTATCACCATTGGCTTCTTAGAAAGAGCTGGAGGTGGAGGAGAGAACCCAGCACCTTCAGAGCCTCACTGGTCACTTTTATCCTCTCTTCGCCTGGTGGGGGAGGAAGACAGAGCCCCATCCAGGGATCAGAAAGGGGACATCCCTGGGGGAAGTGACAGTGGCTGGGTATCTCCGGTGTGCCTGGCTTCTTTTTTTTTTTGAGACAGAGTCTTGCTCTGTCACTCAGGCTGGAGTGCAGTGGCGCAATCTCAGCTCACTGTAAACTCTGCCTCCCGTGTTCAAGCGATTCTCCTGCCTCAGCCTCCTGAGTAGCTGGGATTACAGGCACCTGCCACCACGCCTGGCTAATTTTTGTATTTTTAATAGAGATGGGGTTTCACCATGTTGATCAGGCTGGTCTCAAACTCCTGAGCTCAAGTGATCCTCCTGCCTCGGCCTCCCAAAGTGCTGGGATTACAGGCATGAGCCACTGCGCCATACCAGGTGTGCCTGGCTTTCTATGTGCTGTGGGTTATCTTTGGGGACCCCTGGCAAGAAGTGTCACCCCCAAGGCCTGTTGTTTAGCTGAGAAGAACTGGGGCTTGTAGGAGTGATGGCCCAAGCTGAGGTGGAGTTTGGTCCCGAGCCAAGCTGATAACACTCCCTGCTGAAGATAAGATGGGCCTGACCCCATGTATTCAGGCAGCAAATATTTACTGAGCACCTTTCAGTGCCAGGCTCCAGGCTGGGGAGTCAGAAGTAGGATGGATGGAGAAGCAGGAGAAAGCTAGCTGGGTCCTGCCCTCCCACGGGTGGCTGTGGGGACGGATGAGCAAAAGGCAGAAAGCCAAGGTGACTCTGGAGAGACCACAGTTGAAGACAAGACCACAGTGGGGGTGATACTGAGGGGCCTAAAGTGTCCGCAACAGGCAAATCTGTAGAGACAGAAGGTGGCTTAGTGATGACCAGGAGCTGGGGGACACAGTGCAACTGGGGGTGACTGGTGAATGGGTACAGGGTCGCCTTTAGGGGTCAGAGAAGAGAAAGATTCCCTATGGGGAGGTTTAGGGGAGGCGGACCCCAGGTCAAGGTGCAGCCCGGATAAAGGCTCGAAGTAGGGCCAGGAGCTGTGGCAAGGGGGCCTGGGTAGTGATCTGCCCAGATGGTGTCCCCGAACCCCCTACCCTGCGTGTGGCATGAGTCCCTTCTCATCAGTGCCTTTTTACTTCTTCCATTTCCCCTAATGCGGCTGAATTTGCATTATTATTTCTTTTTAGAACTCCTACCTTCTCCCCTTCCCTCAGAGTTTTTCCTGGTGCAAGCTGAGGGTGCCACCCCCACCCCCACGGCCTTCAAAGATCACAGAGTTTCCTCCTTGGGGCCAGGCTTCTCAGAAAAGCCACCTCTGCAGTGCTTGGGTCATGAAATGCCCCCTCCACTGTCCAGGCACTCTTGGCTGGAATCGCAGTGAAATCCGTGGTGAAGAGTCGCTGGGCTGCCCGCAGAGGGGTCGAATATGAGACTCACCATCCCAGGCCCCCGTTTGACAGGTGAGGACACCGAGGCCAGTGAGCTCAGAGTGAGACTCAAACTTGGGAGATCTGGCTGGTTCTTGGAGAGAGGTCATGACCACTCTCCAAGTGGGTGCAGCTGGGAGAAAGTGGCCCTTGGGCGAGCCGGGCCAGGCTCACGTTGCCCCTCCAGCTCCTACTTGTAGCCAAGCAGCCTGGATTCGCCAGGCCTCGGCATTCCCCTCTGGCAGATGGGCTGAGCAACCGTTTACCACTCAATCATAAATGTCCTTGCTCATGGCTTCAACCGCCCTTCCACGTGTCCACCCCACTTAATCATCAGCCTCCACTTAAACTTCTCGGCTTGGCACCTGTCTCGGGGTAACATCCACGCACCCTGCTGTGGCTTTTGAGGGTCTGCATGGCTGGACCCTGCCCCCACCCAGCCACACGGGCCTCTGCCAGATCCTCAAACACCAAGGCTGCCTCAGGACACCAGGCCTTAGCCCGCGCCGTGCCTCTTGCCTGCAGTGCCCTTCCCGAATCCATCCATGCCCTCAAACCTCACCTAGTTATTATCTACTTAGCTTTCAGTCTCAGTCCGAGACATCGAACTGCTTTCTTTCCTTTTCTTCTTTTAAAATATTTTATTCAAGGACAACATACAGACATTAAAGTACCCAAATCTTAGGTACACAGTTCTGTAACTTCTCATAAAGGGAGTGTGCCCAGGTAACCAGCAGCCAGCTCAAGAAACAGGACACTCCGTCTGGGCTCGGTGGCTCATGCCTGTAATCCTAGCATTTTGGGAGGTCGAGGCAGGAGGATTGCTTGAGGCCAGGGGGAGTTCAAGTCCCGCCTGGGTACATAGCAAGATCCCATCTCTACCAAAAAAAAAAAAAAAAAAAAAAGAAAAGAAAAGAGAGAGAAAAAGAAACGAGACATTCCCACCCCCACCACCTTAATCAAAGCTCCCTTGTGGGGATCAATATTTGGAATGGATGAATGGTTACTTGAAGGGGCCCATTGCCTATGACATAGATGTCCAGCAAGCTGCTGAGCCCATGGGCTGCATTACTAGAGGTATAGACTCCAGAATGGGGAAGGTGATTTCGTTCTCCATTCTGGGCTGGTCAATGCTCTCAGGCAGGGGGCCTTGCCACTTCAAAATGGGGATAGATGGATGGTGGCAGGTTCGGGGAAGACCACCATGGTGTCTGTGTGTGTGTTTGTGTGTGTGTGTGTGTGTGTGTATACACACTTCCAAGTGGTGTCCTGGGAGAAGGCCCTGGAGGCTTTAGGGCATTTAACCTACAGAAGGACTGACTTAGGTCTCTGTCAGCAGTCCCAGGTGGCTAGATGGCAGAGCAGGGCAGGGTGGGGACTGAGCCACTCTGAAGGAGCCACCCATTTTCACTAAGCCACACACCAGGCTGCCCTGGCTGGCAGTGAGCATGTCGTCAGGAAAGGTATGCCAGTCCAGTGCCTCCCTGGCAGCAAACTGAGCCAAGTGGTTGTGTGGCATGAACTAGGAGACATCTTAAAGAAAGGTGGGCAGGGATGAGGACTTCAGGGACACCTGAAGGGGCCCACTGCCTGTGACATAGCTGCCCAGCAAGCTGCTGGGCCCATGGGTTACATTATTAGAGGTATAGGCTCCAGAATGAGGGAGGTGATTTCCCTTTCCATTCTGGGATGGTCAGAACGGTCAGGCAGGAGCCTCTGCCACTGCTGAGACCTTTCTGTGGCCAGCGGGGAGACTGAGATCCAGAGAAGGACAGTGACCTGCCCAAGGTCACTGGGCCAAAACTGGCTTTCCAGGCACGGGCCGGGCCTTGAGCTCTGGTTTTGGGTGGAGTTCAGGCCAGGTTATATGTGGTGTGGCTGTTCCCTTTTGTCAGCTGCAGCTGCCTGGGGTGGGGGCCGGCCGGGCACGCTTCATCACCTGCCCTGGCAGGCGGTCGCAGGTGCTGGGCCGGCCACTTTACATAGCTACGCTTGGGCTCCTCTGCTGCGCTGCCATCCTGCCCCCTCGCCTCTCCGCAGGAAAGGCCGAGGCTCTGAGGGCAGGAGCCGGCTGCGGGCCCCAGCGAGTTCTTGAGTATTTTTATTTCACTTCTTCGTTTCACTTTTACTGGTCCCGGGAGAAATATGCATGTTAATCAGGACCAGAGCAGTCATCACTGGGCCCAAGATGGCACTGTTCTGTGCCAACAAGGGGTCATGGAACAGGCAGACCTGGGTTCAAATCCCAACCCCACTGCTTGCTGGCTGGCCACATCACCCCTGGAGCATCTCCTGAGAGGTGCACGGGGTGGAGATTCTGATGGGGCGTGGCCTCTGATCTGCTGTGTGGCTTCAGGCAACTTCCTGCCCCTCTCTGGGCCTCAACCCCTCTTCTGTAAAATGGGAATAACTACAGCCCATTTTTATAATGTGGCTCAAATTCAGCAGTTTCGCAGTGTCACCCTGGGTGCCTGTCCACGGAAGTTTTTGGGTGGAGGAGCTGGACCCACCGTATGTTCTTGAACTTGAGAAGCTTGGGCTTGCGTATGGATCCCTGTTTTGTGTGTGTGTGTGTGTGTGTGTGTGTGTGTGTGTGTGTGTGTGTGTATGTTTAGATGGAGTCTTGCTCTTATTGCCCAGGCTGGAGTGCAGTGGTGCAATCTCAGCTCACTGCAACCTCTGCTGCCTGGGTTCAAGCCATTCTCCAGCCTCAGCCTCCCGAGTAGCTGGGATTACAGGCACCAGCCACCACACCTGGCAAATTTTTGTATTTTTAGTAGAGATGGGGTTTCACTATCCTGGCCAGGCTGGTCTCGAATGCCTGACCTCATGATCCACCCGCCTCAGCCTCCCAAAGTGCTGGGATTACAGGTGTGAGCCACTGTGCCCAGCCAAGGCTGGTTTTAAGATGCAGATTCCTGGGTCCTGCTTTGCATTGGGAGAAAGTGGGTTGGCCCTCAGATGTCGGCCCAGAAACTTCAGAAAAGTCTCCAGGACCTGGAGGTGTGTTTTTCCCTGGGACAGGATCAGAGGAGGGATGTGGGGAGGGGGAAACTGAGGCACAAGGCAGTGAAGCCACTTGCCCAGCAAGTGAGAGTGTCTGCACCAGGATTGAATGGGGGCCAGCTTGATTCAGAGCCGGCACCCTCAGGCCTGCAGTGACACCCGGACGGAGTCCACCCCTGCCACTCTGTCCCGCTCAGCTCCTGAGCTCCTCCCGGGCCCCCGTGTTCCAGCAGCCTCAGGGCTGCCGCAGAACATGAAGCCTGAGGCTTCCCCGGGGAACAGCTTGGAGCTGAGTTGGGGTTTATATAGTGGCTCCCAAAATATCTGGCCGCTGATAGGCTGAGTCGGGTGCGGGCGCGGCTGACCCATGCCGCGCTTCCTGTCCTGCCAAGATGTTTCCTGCCGATAGCCAGGCCCAGCGGCCTTATCTGTGACCTCAAGGACACCCAGGGGACAGGCTGTCCTGGCCTGGGCAGGGGCTGTGGGGAACCAGGAGGGGGTCAGGGCGCAGGTGGTGGGTTCTCCATACACACAAGTTCTGGAAGGAGCACTGGACTTGGAGTCTGGCTGCCCTTGAGTTGAAAATTGGTTCTGCGTCTAAACAGCTGTCACCCCAGGGAAGTTGAGCCCCTCTAGAATTCTCAGTCCCTTATCTATCAAGGGGAGGTACTGGGGTCTCCATTTTATGTATTTTTTATTTTTATTTTTATTTCGAGACAGAGTTTTGCTCTTCTTGCCCAGGCTGGAGTGCAATGGTGCAATCTCGGCTCACCACAACCTCTGCCTCCCAGGTTCAAGCGATTCTCCTGTCTCAGCCTCCTGAGTAGCTGGGATTCCAGGCATGTGACATCACGCCTGGTTAATTTTGTATTTTTAGTAGAGATGGGGTTTCACGATGTTGGCCAGGCTGGTCTCGAACTCCTGACCTCAGGTGATCCACCCACCTCGGCCTCCCAAACTGCTAGGATTATAGGCGTGAGCCACTGCACCCAGCCTGGCATCTCCATTTTTATAAAACACTCGCCATCCCCTTGTGTCCCCTAGCCCAGTCCTCAAGGAGCCCCCAGTCTCAGGGAGACAGAGCTGGACACAGATGGCCACAGCCTGCAGGATCAGGGCTCAGTTGGAAGGCGGGTGGGGATGAGAGAATTTAGAGCATCTGTCTGCGGCAGCTGCCTGGAGGAGGGACATCACAATTGGGGTTTAATGATATGTAGGAGCTCTCCAGGCAAATGCCATGGAAGGGATGACCACGCTGAGGGAACAGCATGTGTGAATGCTTGGAGTCAGAGTGTCACTATCCCCATTTCACAGAGAAGGAAGCTGAGATTCCAAGAGAAACTGATTCTGTGGCTGTGAAACCTGGCTCTTTCCTCTGCACCTGCTGATCAAGATCTCAACTTCTGGAAGAGTACATGTTAAGGACTAAGGACTTCAGATGTACCACGATCTGAACAATTATATTTTTATTTCAAAATGATATTATTACAACCCAAATAGTGAAATTAACAGTATATAATAAATTACATGCATCTACATCTATATATATATATATACATACACACACACATCTTAAATTATAGGAAAGAGTTTATTTTGGCAGATAGTGTGAAACAAAATTAAAGTAGCATGAAAGAGTATCATAACTCAACTTCTTTTTTTTTTTTTTTTTGAGATGGAGTCTTGCTCTTGTTGCCCAGGCTGGAGTGCAGTGGCGTGATCTCAGCTCACTGCAACCTCCGCCTCTCAGGTTCAAGCTATTCTTCTGCCTCAGCCTCCCAAGTAGCTGGGACTACAGGCATCTGCCACCATGCCTGGCTAATTTTTGTATTTTTAGTAGATACGGGGTTTCACCATGTCGGCCAGGCTGGTCTCGAACTCCTGACCTCAGGTGATCCACCCGCCTCAGCCTCCCAAAGTGCTGGGATTACAGATGTGAGCCACCACGCCTGGCCTCAACATCCTTAATGTGGTATAAGTGTGACACATTTTCTTGACTTCCTATGTTCTGCAAAATCATCATACCCACACTTCTTTATCTAACGGATATGCTGAAATTTAACATTACACTATTCACTTACATTTTGATTCTCTCTCTCTCTTTTTAAAAAAAGAGCATCGGTCTCACTCTGTCACCCAGGCTGGAGTGCAGAGGTGCTACCATAGCTCACTGCAGTTTCCAACTCCCAGCTCAGGTGATCCTCCCACCTCAACCCCCCTAGTAGCTGGGACTACAGGCATGCACCACCATGTCTGGTTAATTAACTTATTTATTTACTTTTTTTTTTTCTTTTAGAGATGGGGGTCTCCCTATGTTGCCCAGGCTGGTCTCAAACTCCTACTCAAGTGATACTCCTGCCTCGGCCTCCCAAAGTGCTGAGATTACAGGTATGATGTCACTGCACCCAGCCCCTGTGCTCTGATACTAAAAGGGGTTTTCAGCCGGGTGCAGTGGCTTCCTGCCTGTAATCCCAGCACTTTCAGAGGCTGAGGCAGGAGGATCACTGGAAGACAGGAGTTGGAGACCAGCCTGGCCTGGACAACAAAGTGAGAACCCATCTCTACAAAAAGTAAAAAATTAGCT
>NW_026652287.1:49149672-49295522 GCF_009828535.3 Hylobates moloch | reverse complement strand
CACGCGCCAATGTGGCATTTTTGAGGAACTGAATCCTCGGTAGGATGTGTACGCTGCCCAGAGGGTGTGGGGGCCCCTCCACGCCACCCTCACCCCATGACCTCCCCACCCCCACAGCCCTGCTGGCCTCAGCCTCTTCCACTCTCTCTGGCTGCACCCAAATCCCACAATTCTCTCCCCACCTGCTCTCCGGTGGGGCCCCAACCATCGCTCCCTGCTCCCGCCCTGGCGCCCTGACCTCCCTCCTGCCCAGGTTCCTCCCTCTCCCATTGGTGGCCAGAGGCGGCCTTGATGCCCAGAACCCGCTGTGACTCCCCCGTGCTCTCCTCACAGCCCCAACCCCCACTACAGGGCCTCTTCTCCAGGGACTTGGGGTCTCCACCCTGCTGTGTCCTCGCCTCCCCTCCTGCGCCTGCCCGCCCGACACCCCACGTGCCATGTGGTGACGGTCAAGATCATCTGTCTCCCACCCCATGACTCCCCAGGACTAGGGTTTTGTCTGTCTGTGTCAGTTGAGTCTCTGTACACAGCAGGTGCTCCATAAATACCCAAACGAATGAATGAATGAGGGTCAGGAGTGGGGCTGGAGAGTTCAGGGGACACTCAGACTGGGCAGAGACCTGCCTGTGGGCCTGGACAGGGGCTGAGCACTGAGAAGTTGCGCAGGTGCTTTCAGCAAGCACTGTGGGTCTCAGAAGCGTCTCTGGGGTGTTGTTGGACAAAAGGGTGAGCACCAAAGAAAGAGAACTGGCCAGGCATGATGGCTCATGCCTGTAATCCCAGCACTTTGGGAGGCCGAGGTGGGCGGATCACCTGAGGTCAGGAATTCGAGACCAGCCTGGCCAACATGGAGAAACCCCATCTCTACTAAAAATACAAATAAATAAATAAATAAATAAAAATAGCCGGGCATGGTGGTGCACGCCTATAGTCCCAGCTACTTGGGAGGCTGAGGCAGAAGAATCGCTTGAACCTGGGAGGCGGAGGTTGCAGTGAGCCAAGATTGCTCCACTGCACTCCAGCAGCGGGGCGACAGAACAGGAACTCCACAACAACACTAATACAATCTAAAAGCAAAGCAAAGGAAGAGAGCAGTGAGGCCTTTCACGACACAGCCCAGCTCTGAATAGTCAGGATAAGCCAGAGCCAGGACCTTTCTGGGAGATCAGGGAGGGCTGCCTGGAGGAGGGGTCATCAGAGCTGAGCTTTGTAAGATGAGCGGGAGCTTGCCAGAAGAGTCTGGGTGGTGGTGGGGGGTCCTCTAATCAGAAGGACACACCCACTAACTTCCTCCAGCCTGAGCCCACAGCAGCCCCAAGAAGAGAGATGGGTCATGGGTCATCTCTTTCTTTTTCTTTTTTTTTTAGACGGAATCTCGCTCTGTTGCCCAGGCTGGAGTGCAGTGGCGCAATCTCGGCTCACTGCAAGCTCTGCCTCCCAGGTTCACGCCATTCTCCTGCCTCAGCCTCCCGAGTAGCTGGGACTACAGGCGCCCACCACCACGCCCGGCTAATTTTTTGTATTTTTAGTAGAGACGAGGTTTCACGCTGTTAGCCAGAATGGTCTCAATCTCCTGACCTCATGATCCACCTGCCTCGGCCTCCCAAAGTGCTGAAATTATAGGCGTAAGCCATCACACCCAGCCCCTTTTTCTGTTTTTATAGTCTCTAAAACAAAACAATTTGGGCAGCACTTTATTATTTATTTATTTATTTATTATTTATTTATTTTTTTTTGAGATGGAGTCTCGCTCTGTTGCCCAGGCTGGAGTGCAGTGGCACGATCTCGGCTCACTGCAACCTCTGCCTCCCAGGTTCAAGTGACTCTCTTGCTTCAGCCTCCCGAGTAGTTGGGATTACAGGCGCGCACCCCCACACCTGGCTAATTATTTTTATTTTTTATTTTTTTTAAGACTGAGTCTCCCTCTATCGCCCAAGCTGGAGTGAAGTGGTGTGATCTTGGCTCACTGCAACCTCTGACTCCCGGGTTCAAGCAATTCTCCTGCCTCAGCCTCCCGAGTAGCTAGGATTACAGGCACCCACCTCCATACCCGGCTAATTTTTGTATTTTTAGTAGAGACGGGGTTTCACCATCTTGGCCAGGCTGGTCTCGAACTCCTGATCTCAGGTGATCCACGCACCTCGGCCCCCCAAAGTGCTGGGATTACAGGTGTGAGCCACTATGTCCGACTAATTTTTTGTATTTTTAATAGAGACAGGGTTTCACTACGTTGGCCAGGCTGGTCTTGAACTCCTGACCTCAGGTGATCGGCCTGCCTTGGCCTCCTAAAGTGCTGGGATTACAGGTGTGAGCCACCGCACCCGGCCTGGGTAGCACTTTAAGTACACAAAATATCAGTAGCATTCAAAGCGTGGGTGATGGGGACATACCACAGGTGCAGATACCGCCCTGAGGCTGGGCGGAAGGGGACTATGGTCAGCCAGGGTCGAGCAGGCTCTGGTGGGAGGGGCAGGTTGATGCAGTGGAAAGCGTTCAGAGAAAAGAACTTGCCAGAAATTTCTAGGCACTATATTCCCAGTTTGGCCAGGGGCCTTATAAAACACACACACACACACACACATACACACACTCACACACACACACGGTGAAATTGTGAAATACCTCAGAAAGTTAAGCCTAACATTACCACATGATCCAGGGATTCTATTCCTGGGTATATACCCAGAAGAATTGAAAGCAGATGTTTAAACAGACACTTGTGCACGAAAGTTCATAGCATGGCTCACGATGTCTAAAAGGTGGAAACAGCCTTCATTTTTGTTGGCAGATGAACTGATACACAGAACGTGAGGTATCCGTGCAGTGGGATATTATGCACCCATAAAAAGGAATGCAGTGCTGATCCACGCTGTAACGAGGATGAACCTCAAAAACCTGATGTTGGCCGAGCATGGTGGCTCACGCCTGTAATCCCAGCAGTTTGGGAGGCTGAGGCGGGCGGATCAGTTGACGTCAGGAGTTCGAGACCAGCCTGGCCAATGTGGTGAAACCCCTTCTCTACTAAATATACAAAAAATTGGTTGGGTGTGGTGGCGGGAGCCTGTAATCCCTGCTACCTGGGAGGCTGAGGCAGGAGAATCGCTTGAACCTGGGAGGCGGAGGTTGCGTGAGCCAAGATCGTGCCACTGCTCTCCAGCCTGGGCAACAGAGCGAGACTCCGTCTCAAAAAACAAACAAATCCCCACAATGCTGAGTGAGAGAAGCCAGACACAAAAGGCCATGTAGTGTGAGATTCCATGGATATGAAATGCCCAGAACAGGCAAATCCATAGAGACACAAGGTAGATTCGTGTTACCTGGGGTTGGGGGAAGAGGAATGAGGAGTGATTGCCGATGGGGATGGGGTTTCCTTTTGGGGTGATGGAAATGTTCTGGAATCAGATAGCAGTTGCACGACATTGCGAATGTCCTAAATGCCACTGAATTTTTCACTTTCAAATGGTTAACTGTGGCCGGGTGCGGTGGCTCACACCTGTAAGTCCAGCACTTTGGGAGGCCGAGGTGGGAGGATCACTTGAACCCAGGAGTTCAAGACCAGCCCTGGCAACCTAGTGACACCCTGTCTCTACCAAAACTACAAAAATTAGCCAGGCATGGTGGCATGCGCCTGTGGTCCCAGCTACTCAGAGGTGGGAGGATTGCTTGAGCCTGGGAGGCCGAGGCTGCAGTGAGCTGTGATCGCACCACTGCACTCCAGCCTGGGTGACAGAGTGAGACCCTGTCTCAAATAAAAAATAAAATAAAACAAAATGGTTAACTATGTGTTATGTGAATTTCACCTCAATTTCAATAAACATATCATATTTTTTGTGTGCTGGCCATATCGGTGTCTTTGTGTCATGTAAAAGAACCTCAGTGCTTAGAAAGAGCATCTGAGCAGTTCTTAATTGGTTGACAAGTGATCTTTTTCTTCTTCTAGAGACTCTTCTAACAAAATGGCATGAAGAAGCCCCCAGTGGACAGAGAAACAGGCCCAGAGAGGGCAAGGAGCCTGCTCAAGGTCACACAGCACGGGGAGCCGGGTCTGTGGGGCACAGCTTTAAACACGGAGCTTCCCTGCCCACTCCAGGGCCAGGCCACTGGGCGTTTCCTCTTGTGGGGGGTAGTCTGAGTTTGGGGGCCCCTGGATGAACCTGGGTGGGCTCAGACCCAGTTCTCCAACTATTGAACAGGGAACTGGAAGGAAGTGGATGAGGGGCACCCGCCTGCTGTCCCCATACTGGGTCCCCAAGCCCCACCACAGATGGCAGCTGGGGAGGATTCGGTGGGCAGCAGTGGTGTGGCAGGACCTGCCAGGTTCTGGTATACAGAGTCCAGCTCCAGCCTGTCTCTGAGCCTCAGTTTCCCCATGTGTGCAATGGGAGCTGCTGAACCCAGGCAGGGATTGGGCCGCCTGTGTGAGCTGAGGCTCCTCATGGACAGGAGGGTCAGTCTGAGCCTGGCTGCCCTGACTTGGTCCTCCCAGCCAGGCCAGGGCTCCCAGCGTCCCCACCCTCCATCTGTAGCTTCCCTGTCAATGTCCTGTGAGGAGGGGGAAGGAGTGTTTGACATTTCTGTGGCTTTTTTTTTTTTTTTTGAGATAGAGTCTCACTCTGTTGCTCACGCTGGAGTGCAGTGGCATGGTCTCGGCTCACTGTAACCTCCGCCTCCTGGGTTCAAGAGATTCTGTCTCAGCCTCCTGAGTAGCTGGGACTACAGGCATGCACCGCCACGCCCAGCTTTTTTTTTTTTTTTTTTAACATTTTTAGTAGAGACAGGGTTTCACCATGTTGGCCAGGCTGGTCTTGAACTCCTGACCTCAAGTAATAAAGTGCTGGGATTACCGGCATGAGCCACCACGCCCGTACTCTGTGGCATTTCTGAGCCTCAGTTTCCTCATCTTTACCATCAGGCTACCGAGAGGACCCTCAGGAAGGATAGCAGTGGTCTTGGGGTCGCTGTGTTCTGAGAGGGCTGGAGTCTCCCGCTTCCCAGGCCTGTCCGCACACCTCTCTCTGTGGCCTGGCCCAGTGGGTCTCCAAGCCGTGATTTCTGACCCGTGGATGCCCCCTGGTGGTCACGGCTGGCAGAGCCTTGCATCCCCAGATCCCAGTCCCAGCGCAGTGCTGCTGCGGACCCTAGGGACACAGCAGTGACAAATCAGATGGGGCGGGGGTGTCCTTGTGGAACTTCTAGGCAGACCAGGGGTGTGCCGGCAAAAGTGGAACAAATCACAGCTGCATGTATCGACAAGCTGGAGTGGCTGGAGGGGAGGGGACATTTGAGTTGAGCAGTGAATTTCAAGGAGGCAGCGGAGGCAAGGGTGCACCAGGCAGGAGGCACTGCAACTGCAAAGGCTCTGAGGTGAGAACAAGCTTGGGGCAAAGAGGTGCGAGTGGCAGGTGAAGAGGGAGGAAAGGCGAGAGTGGAAGCCAGGGGAGGACCAGCTGGACCCGGAGGACAAGGAGCAGGGACTTTACTCTGAGGGCACTGGAGAGCCATGGGAGGATTTTGAGCAGGGGAGGGGAATGACCTGAATCACAATCTTTATTAAAAGATGGTCTTAGGCCATCACAGGCACGCTGATGATGGCTCTTTTATTATTTGGCCATAAATAATACATCATTTTGTTTCATGTAATTTTAAACTTTGCACACATAATGGGGGCAATGTCCTTCAGCAAGTCACTCTTTTCCTTATTATCATTTATTATTATTATTATTTTATCGCGTCTTGGCCTTTTGGCTAAGATAAAGTGTAGCATTTTTTTTTTTTTTTTTTTTTTTTTGAGACAGAGTCACTCTGTTGCCCAGGCTGGAGTGCAGTGGCGTGATCTCGCCTCACCGCAACCTCCGCCTCTTAGGTTCAAGTGATTCTCTTGCCTCAGCCTCCCGAGTAGCTGGGATTACACGTGCCTGCCACCACATCCAACTAATTTTTTGTATTTTTAGTAGAGACGGGGTTTCATCATGTTGGCCAGGCTAGTCTCAAACTCCTGAACTCAGGTGATCCACCTGCCTCAGACTCCCAAAGTGCTGGGATTACAGGCATGAGCCACCTACACCCAGCCCTTAGCATCGTTCATACTATTCTAGCTTTATTTTTTAATAGGGTTTTATTCTAAATATTCTTTTATTTGGGGGTCCACTAGCCTGTATCGTGTTTTGTGAATTAGAAAAAGAAACCCCCTTCCCACTATGTGGCTGGACCTCTAGGCCAGGGATCACAGCTTGGTGAGCAGAGTGAGTTCTGTACCCTTGGAAAGTGAATACCTCACACAACCCTAGACATGTGTCCTGTTCTAATCATTTTAATGTCTTTAAATCTATAGTAATGTCTCCCCCCACCCAATTCCAGTAACAGCTATGTGTGCTTTCTTTTCACATTGATCAATTTCCCTAGCGGTTTTTCAATTTCATTCATTTTTTTTTAAATAAACTCACTTTGTTGATTTTCTTTATTGAATGTTTCTTTTCTATTTGTATCTACTCCCTATTATTTCCTTCTTTCTGTGCTCTTACATTTATTTTGTTGTTCTTTTTCTAACTTCTTGAGATGGAGGCTTAGATAATTATTTTAGCCTTTATATATGTATATATGTGTACACGTTTAATATCTACTCATATATATTTCTCTTTTTTTGAGATGGAGTTTTGCTCTTGTTGCCCAGGCTGGAGTGAAATGGCGAGATCTTGGTTCACTGAAACCTCCGCCTCCCAGGTTCGAGTGATTCTCCTGCCTCAGCCCGAGTAGCTGGGATTACAGGCACATGCCGCTGTGCCTGGCTAATTTTTGTATTTTTGGTAGAGATAGGGTTTCACGATGCTGACTTCAGGTGATCCACCTGGGCTGGCCTCCCAAAGCGCTGGGATTACAGGCTTGAGCCACCTCGCCCAGCCTAGAATTGTAACTCTCAGACATTCAAAGAAAAACAATGACTTTATTTTTATTTTTAAAATTATTTATTTATTTTAGCCCCCTGCCTTTTTAAATATAAGCTCTCATCATTCAAGCAATGACTTTTTTTAAAAGCCACAAACAATCTGTAATAAATCCAGAGAGGATATAAAAGAGAACATAGAAAGGACAAAAATAGAAAACAAAGTAAGATGGTAGATTTAAATTTAGATTTAAATGTAATATCAGTTATTACAATAAATGTAAATGGACTTAATGCTCCAGCTAAAATTCATTTTGTCAAACTGAATTTTTAAAATTCCAACTCTATGCTATTTTTCCCCCCCAAATGCTGTCACGCTCCTAGGAACAGAGAGGTCATTCTGGGTGGAATTCTGGTCTCCCAGCACTTTGGGAGGCCGAGGCAGGTGGATCTCTTGAGGCCAGGAGTTCTAGACCAGCTTGGCCAACATGGTGAAACCACGACTCTATAAAATTACATAAATTAGCTGGGCGTGGTGGCGTGCACCTGTAATCCTAGCTACTCAGGAGGCTGAGGCAGGAGAATCACTTGAACCCAGGAGGTGGAGGTTGCAGTGAGCTGAGATCATGCCACTGCACTCCAGCCTGGACGACAGAGTGAGACTCTGTCTCAAAAAAACAAAACAAAGAAGAAAAACAAAGTTACAGTGCTACTAAAATAGTAAAAATGTTTTAGCTCCCTTAGATAGTAAAATGCATACTTACCAAAATGCAGATTTGGCTGCGCGCAGTGGCTCATGCCTGTAATCCCAGCACTTTGGGAGGCTGAGGCGGGCGGATCACCTGAGGCTGGGAGTTCGAGAACAGCCTGACCAACATGGAGAAACCCTGCCTCTACCAAAAATACAAAGTTAGGCAGTCCTGGTGGCGCATGCCTGTAATCCCAGCTACTCAGGAGGCTGAGGCAGGAGAATAGCTTGAACCCGGGAGGCGGAGGTTGCAGTGAGCAAAGATCGCGCCATTGCACTCCAGCCTGGGCAAAAAGAGCGAAACTCCGTAACAACAACAACAACAACAACAACAACAACAACAACAGCAACAAAAAGCAAATTTTATCCATGCTATTTATTCTCCTCCCAGACAGTCATTAACTTGGAACATTTCAACTCAGTTTACTCCCTGCAGACTTTTTTTCATGTTGTATAATTCTATCACTTAAAAAAACCCCAGAAACCGTTTATGCAATCTATATTTGTCTAGATTTTCTCATGTATTTTCTACTTCTTTGCTTTTATTTCTTCTTGTATCATGCCCTTCCGTCTGAGATCACTTTCTTTGTGCCTGATGTGAGTACACTGTTTACAATTTTCTTTAGTGTTAGTCTGCTGCTGGCAAACTCTTTTGTTATTTGTCTGCAAAATGATTTTACTGTAACCTCATTCTTGAAATACTTTTGCTGGGTCTCTGATTTGGGTTGGTGGTTTTCTTTTAGCATGTTGAAAATATCACCCAACTGTTTTCTGGGTTCCTTTGAAAAGCCAGCTGTCTGTCTGTCTGGTTGTCATGTTTGAAGGTGATGTGTCTTTACCTCTGGCTGCTTTAAGTATCTTTTGCCTTTTTCCCCCTTTGTAAATGTTTGTGCTGAAGTGTAACATATATACAAAAGAGTGTGCAAATCATCAATGCTTGATGAATTCTCGAGAGCACATCCATGTCACCTGCATCCAGATTGAAAAATATTCTCTAATTATTTGGAGACAGACTCTTGCTCTGTCGCCCAGGCTGGAGTGCAGTGGTGCAATCTCAGCTCACTGCAACCTCTGCCTCCAGGGTTCAAGCCATTCTTGTGCCTCGGCCTCCTGAGTAGCTTGGATTTACAGGTGTGCACCACCATACCTGGCTAATTTTTGTATTTTTAGTAGATATGGGTTTTTGCCATGTTGGCCAGGATGGTCTCAAACTCCTGAGCTCGAGTGATCCACCTGCTTCAGCCTCTAAAGTGCTCGGATTATAGACATGAGCCACCACACTTGGCCATTCTCTAATATTTTCTAACTTCCATTATATTTTCTTCTTTGACACATGGTGATTGAAAAGTGTGCTTTAAAATCTCTCATATTGGCTGGGCGTGGTGACTCACACCTGTAATTCCAGCACTGTGGAGGCTGAGGCAGGTGGATCACTTGAGCCCAAGTTCAAGACCAGCCTGGGCAACATGGCAAAACTCCATCTCTACTAAAAATACAAAAAAAAAAAAAAAAAAAAAGCTGGGCTTGGTGGTGCTTACCTGTAATCCCAGCTACTCATGAGACTGAGATGGAAGGACTGTTTCAGCCTGGGAGGCCAAGGTTGCAGTGAGCTGACATCGTGCCACTGACTGCACTCCAGCCTGGGCAACAGAGACCCTGTCTCAAAAAAAAAAAAAAAAAAAGCTCTCGTATTTGGAAATATTTTAAAGTAATTTATTTCTTGTTGAATTCTAACTCATTTCTCATTTCTCTTGAAAATCCCTCAGAGAGTGGGAACTCTAATAATAATTCTTGGAGATGCGTGGAAACTTCTCGGGGATCTAGTACATTTTTTTTTTTTTTTGCTTTCTTGCTTTAAAGTCTATTCTGGCCACGCGCAGTGGCTCACACCTGCCACTAGCACTTTGGGAGGCCAAGGGGGGGTGGATCACCTGAGATCAGGGTTCAAGACCAGCCTGGCCAACATGGTGAAACCCTGTCTCTACTAAAAATAAAAAAAAAACTAAAAAATAAAAAAATTTAGCCGAACGTGGTGGTGCACGCCTGTAATCCCAGCTACTGAGGAGACTGAGGCAGGAGAATCACTTGAACCCGGGAGGTGGAGGTTGCAGTGAGCAAAGATCATGCCACTGCACTCCAGCCTGGGCGACAGAGTGAGACTCCATCTCAAAAAATTAAATGAATGAATAAATAAATAAATACATCTATTCTGTCTGGAATTAATATAACCACAGGAGATTTCTTTTGGCATCTTTTAATGTCTTCTTACTTTTAACTGTGTTGTGTGCTTATATTTTAAGTGTCACATCTTTGAATGTTTTTTTACTTTCAATTGTGTTGTGTACTTATATTTTAGATGTATCGCATATAAACAGGATATCACAAGATTTTGTATTTCAGTTCAATCCGACAACATCTTAAACTAGCAGCTTTGCTTCATTTACACCTGTTGTGGTTCCTAATGTCTGGATTTATTTCTACAATCTTATTTTATGCTTTCTGCAGCCAGAGATACTAGGGGTGTCCCAAAAGTCCCAGTGCAGTTTTAAGTACTATTTATTATTTTAAAAAGTTTAGAACATCTCTGCATATATCCTGATTTTTCCTTCATTTTATTTTATTTTTGAGGCAGGGTCTCACTCTGTCACCCAAGCTGGAGTGCAGTGGTGCAGTCACAGCTCACTGCAGCCTCAACTTCCTGAACTCAGGTGATCCTCCCAACTCAGCCTCCTGAGTAGTGTGGACTACAGGTGTGCACCACCATGCCTGGCTAATTTTTGTAGAGAGAGAGTTTCTCCATGTTGCCCAGGCTGGTCTCAAACTCCTAGGCTCAAGCAATTCACTTGTCTCAGCCTCAGCCTCCCAAAGCACTGGGATTACAGGCATGAGCCACCGCACCTGGCCTCCTGATTTTTCTTTTTTTTTTTTTGAGATAGAGTTTTGCTTTTGTTGCCCAGGCTGGAGGGCAATGGCGCAATCTCAGCTCACCGCAACCTCTGCCTCCCAGGTTCAAGTGATTCTCCTGCCTCATCTGCCTGAGTAGCTGGGATTACAGGCATGGGCCACCACACCTAGCTAATTTTGTATTTTTAGTAGAGACGGGGTTTCTCATGTTGGTCAAGCTGGTCTCGAACTCCCAACCTCAGGTGATCTGCCTGCCTCAGCCTCCCTAAGTGCTGGGCTTACAGGCGTGAGCCACCACGCCCGGTGCCTCCTGATTTTTCTATGCCTCCTTCTCCTTTCCTTCTTCCTATTAATCTGTTAAAGTTTTCTTTCAACCCTTTTCCAACCACTGGTCTAGAAATTATACATAAATATGTGGCCCTCCTAAACTTTAGCCAAATCTCCTCCCAAATAGTATAGTGAGCTTGAAAGGCATTAACACCAGGATGTTGTCTAGTACTTCAGTTGCACCTTTTGTCACTACTCTATATGTTAGTCAGTTATTATTGCTTTACACAGTCAATGCCAGTTTAGACAGACCCAATGGTTTCTAAGGTTTTCCGGCATTCCTTCTCACATCTTTCTTCCTTATGTACACAGTTCCTTCATTCGGGGAGTCTGTTATTGATAAATTGTTTTTATCTTGTCCTGTTTTTTTTTTTTTTTTTTGAGACAGAGTCTCACTTTGCCCAAGCTGGAGTACAGTGGCGCGATCTCGGCTCACCGCAACCTCTGTCTCCCTGGTTCAAGCAATTCTGTCTGCCTCCGTCTCCCAAGTAGCTGAGAAAACAGGTGCCCGCCACCACACCTGGCTAATTTTTGTGTTTTTAGTAGAGATGGGGTTTCTCCATGTTGGTCAGGCTGGTCTCTAACTCATGACCTCAAGTGATCTGCCCGCCTCGGCCTCCCAGAGTGCTGGGATTACAGGCGTGAGCCACCATGCCTGGCTTGTCCTACCTTTTACAGATGAGGTGGGCACAGAATTCTAGACTGCATTTCTCTCAGTAATTTGAAGCCATGCCCCATCTTTGGACTTCTGTTGTCCCAGTTGTGAAGCCAGTTCTCTGTCCAATTGCTTTTTGGAGAGACATTTTATTATTTATTTATTTATTTGAGACGGAGTCTCACTGTGTCGCCCAGGCTGGAGTGAAGTGGCGTGATCTCGGCTCACTGCAAGCTCCGCCTCCTGGGTTCACGCCATTCTCCTGCCTCAGCCTCCCAAGTAGCTGGGAATACAGGCGCCCGCCAACACGCCCGGCTAATTTTTTGTATTTTTAGTAGAGACGGGGTTTCACCATGTTATCCAGGATGGTCTCGATCTCCTGAACTCATGATCCACCTGCCTCGGCCTCCCAAAGTGCTAGGATTACAGGCATGAGCCACCGTGTTTGGCCTGGAGAGACATTTTAATCTCTTTGTGTTGCTGTTAGAATCTTCCCTGAGTCTGATAGGTTCTGTGGTTTGACTATGATTATTTTAGTTATGAATTTAGGTTTGTGTATCATGCTTTGGACTCAACGGTTTCCTGAATCTTAGAATTTCAAGATTTTCAGGCCGGGCACAGTGGCTCATGCCTGTAATCCCAGCACTTTGGGAGGCCGAAGCAGGCAGATCATCTGAGGTCAGGAGCTCGAGATCAGCCTGACCAATATGGTGAAACCCCATCTCTACAAAAAATACAAAAATTAGCCGGCCGTGGTGGTGCGCACCTGCAATCCCAACTACTTGGGAGGCTGAGACATGAGAATTGCTTGAACCCGGGAGGCGGAGGTTGTAGTGAGCAGAAATCTTGCCATTGCACTCCAGCCTGGGCAACAAAAGCAAAACTCCGTCAAAATGAAAAACAAAAAGCACTTCAAGATTTTCATTAATTTTGGAAAATTCTGGCCACAATCTCTTTGCATGTGGCTGCTCTCAAGTTCTCATTATTTTGGTTTGTGTTAGATACTTGCTGGCACGTTGGGCCTTATTGTCTTGTGTCAACCACACACTCCACCCGCCTCTACACACACACACACACACACACACAGAGTCATCCCTCCATATCCTCAAGGGATTGCTTCCAGGACTCCCCCTCGGATACCAAAATCTGAGGATGCTCAAGTCTTTTATATCAAATGGCGCAATATTTGCATATATCCTATGCACATCGTCTTTAAATCATCTCTAGATTACCTAATACAATGTAGATGCTACGTAATCATTATACTGTATTATTTAAGGAATAATGACAATAAAAAAGAAAACCTGTACATGTCCGACACAGACTACAATTGTTTTTCAAATATTTTCAACCCACTGTTGGTTGAATCCATGGATGCAGAACCCATGGATGTGGAGGGTCGACTGTAAATATATATATGCCTCGTTAGCTGTGCTATGTCCTGGGTAACTGCCTCAGACAGCTCTCTTCTAGTGCACTAATTCTCCTCAGCTATGTCTCACTTGTATTTTAACACCCTCCGACCAAGTTGCTAATTTTTTTTTTTTTTGAGACCGTGTCTCGCTGTGTCGCTCAGGCAAGAGTATAACGGTGCCATCTTGACTCACGGCGAGCTCCATCTTCCGGGTTCAAGTGAATCTCCTGCCCCAGCCTCCTGAGTAGCTGGGATTACAGGTCTGAGCCACTACGCCCAGCTAATTTTTTTTGTATTTTTAGTAGAGACCAGGTTTCACCATGTTGGCCAGGCTGGTCTCAAACTCCTGACCTAAAATGATCTGGCTGCCTTGGCCTCCCAAAATTATGGAATTATAGGCGTGAGCCACCATGCCCGGCCCCAAGTTGTTAATTTTTATGACTACATTTTAATCAATTTTTTTCTTCCAAATCTGCGTTGTCATCTTTTGGGGGTGTTTTGTTGGTTTATTTTAGAGACAGGGTCTCACTGTGTTGCCCAGGCTGGCCTTAAACTCCTGGGCTCAAGTAATCCTCTAGCCTCAGCCTCCCAAGTAGTTGGGACTACAGGTGCATGCTACCATGCCCAGCTTTGCACTGTCTTTAAAAAAAAAGAGAGAGAACTGGCCGGGCGCAGTGGCTCATGCCTGTAATCCCAGCACTTTGGGAAGGCAAGGGGGCGTGGATCACCTGAGGCTGGGAGTTCGAAACCAGCTTGACCAACATGGAGAAACCCCGTCTCTACTAAAAATACAAAATTAGCCAGGCATGGTGGCGCATGCCTGTAATCTCAGCTACTCAGGAGGATGAAGCAGGAGAATTACTTGAACCCAGAAGGCGGAGGTTGCAGTGAGCCGAGATTGCACCATTGCACTCCAGCCTGGGCAACAAGAGCAAAACTCCGTCTCAAAACAAACAAACAAACAAAAAACTACAAAAAGCATATTAAGAACGACAAAGAGGGTTGGGCACTGTGGCTCATGCCTGTAATCCCAGCACTTTGGGAAGCCAAGGTGGGAGAATCACTTGAGCCCAGGAGTTTGAAGCTGCAGTAAGCCGTGACCATGCCACTGCACTTTGGCCTGGGCAACAGAGCGAGACCGTCAAAAAACAAAACAAAACAAAACAAAAAACATAAAGAATAAAGAACAAGCCACTAAGCAATACCAAGCTTAAGGAAACTGCCAACACAGCAGAGGCCCCAGTCGTACCCCCTTCCTGTTTTTGCCTTTCAGAGATAACCAGGGATGTGAATTTTCTCAAATTGTCAAGCCTTTTGTTAGACTTTTGCTGGATATATATAGATCCCTAAGCATGCAAAATTATTATTTCCATATTTTATACTAGATTACTGCACACTTTCTTTTGTAAACATTTTTCCCGCTCTATGTTGCTTAAGGTGTATTCTGAACCATATCACTGCTCTAGTTGAATCACTTTTGTAATCTCTTGTGTGAATGGATTATGATGGTCCCTTTTCCTATTGAAGGACTTTTGGTTGCTTTCCAATTTCCTGCTATCATGAACTATGCTGCTGTAAGTGTAACTGTACACCTGATATTTCTCTACATATTTGTGCACGGACTTCTCAGGGCTTTTCTCAACTAGAGTTCTGCAAGAGAATTCTGGCATAAAGATGATTTCGGGGAGGATGTTCTCAGCTTTCCCACAGTCGGTACATAGCTAGCATGTTGTAGATGTTTAGGAGGTGGGGCGAAGTGGCTCACGCCTGTAATCCCAGCACTTTGGGAGGCCGAGGTGGGATGATGGCTCGAGCCCAGGAGTTGGAGACCAGTGTGGACAAAATGACGAGACCCCATCTCTATAAAAAGTATGAAAAATTGGCCCAGTGTGGTGGCATGTGCTTGTAGTCCCAGCTCAAGAGGCTGAGGCAGGAGGATTGGTTGAGCCTGGCAGCTCGAGGCTGCAGTGAGCCATGATCACGCCACTGCACTCCAGCCTGGGTAACATAGAAAGACCCTGTCTCAAAAAAAAAAATTTTTTTTTTTTGGGCCAACCTGATGCAAATAGCATCTAACTGTGGTCTTGGTTTATGTGTACGTATTTCCTGAATACCTACATGGTTGAACGTTTGCCTTTTTTTTTTTTTCTTTTGAGATGAAGTCTTGCTCTGTTGCCCAGGCTGGAGTGCAGTGGTATGATCTCGGCTCACTGCAACCTCTGCCTCCTGGGGTTCAAATGATTCTGCCACCTCAGCCTCCCGAGCAACTGGGATTACAAGCACCCACCACCATGCTTGGCTAATTTTGGTATTTTTAGTAGAGATGGGGTCTCTCCATGTTGACCAGGTTGGTCTTGGCCTCCTAACCTCAGGTGATCCACCCCCGTCTCGGCCTCCCAAAGTGCTGGGATTACAGGTGTGAGCCACTGCGCTAGGCCGGTTTTTGTTGTGTTTTGAGACGGAGTCTCGCTCTGTTGCCCAGGCTGAAGTGCAGTAATGCAATCTTGGCTCACTGCAACCTCCACCTCCTGGGTTCAAGCCATTCTCCTGCTTCAGCATCCTGAGTAGCTGGGATGACAGGCACGCACCACCACGCCTGGCTAATTCTTGTATTTTAGTAGAGACGGGGCTTCACCATGCTGGCCATGCTGGTCTCGAACTCTTGACCTCCAGTGATTGGTCTGCCTCAGCTTTCCAAAGTATTGGGCTTACAGGCGTGAGCCACCATGCCTGGCCGAACATTCACCGTTTGTATTTCATACTGTTTGTTCACACGCTGCCCATTTTGTTAGGTTTTCTTTTTCTGATTTGTATACATTATAACCCGCATGCAAATTATTTGCCTTGTTGGATGTTGTAACAGCTCTGTCTTAACAGCATTTTGTTCTTTTCTATTCAGAGTCTCTGTGCCTTTAAGCACTTGGAGCAGATTGACTGCAATGTATTTGTTTACATGCCCGATAATCTTCGAAGTTCATGAGGATCTGATCCTGCTGTTTCAAGTTTGCTTTCAGGCATGTGTTTTGTAATTTTCAGGATGTGCCCTCATGTTTAGGGTGGATTGTGTGTGAGGATCTTCGGTAACAAGGGATGAAGTTAGGTCCCTCCAGGGAGGTTTTGTGTCATAAACATCTTGGCCTGGTTGTCTGCAAACCATATTGATATTACAAGTGTCGGGTCTAAATGAGTGGTGACTTTTTCCCCTGTGGATCTCAGGCAGAGAGAGGACACAGTGCTTATTCTCAGGGGTGGAGGGCAAATGTTTTTTCTAGTCCATCTTTTTACTGTTAAGTATCATGACCCTCGAGGATCCCAGCTTCATGCAGGAGTCGTCTCCACGGTATTTCACCATCTTCCTGAAGCCCAAAGTCCTATCTGCCACCTGGCCCCAAACCTAAACCCTGTGCTTTCCAAGAGCAACTCCGGCGTGAGCCCCCATGGTGTCTTCCGCGTCTACTTCCTTCGTCTTGGGCTCCTGCAGATCTCCTTGCTGTTTTATGGGCACAGCTAGGTGCATCTGCTTTATTTTCTGCATTTCTACAGTCTGTAGTGGAGGGTTTGCAGGTCTGATCTGATAAGTTGCTGGAAACTGAAGTCTCTCTTCTGTCCTGTGGACCAGCCCTCTCCGGTCCCTGCAGCGTCCCAGCATGGGGGCTCTGCAGGGTGGGGACAGTGACAGCCCACACTGGAGCTTGGCCCCGGGGGTGGCAGCGAGGATAGCAAACGGGGTCAGCCCCAGGGTTTTCTGGAGGGGCCATCAGGGCTGGCTGCCGACATGGGTGTGGACAGTGAGGGGAGGGGCCCCAGGGATGCCTCCAGGGCTTTGGTCTGAGGCCTGGGCTGGGGCAGCATCACTGACTGAGATGGGGAAGACCTACGTGGGTGGAAGGTTCTACTTGGGCTGTTAGGTCGGATGCCCACTAGACACCTGAGGACGAGCTCTGCAAGACAGGAGAGGGCCAAGAGCAGGCGGCACTTCCTGCCTATGTGCTATTTCCCCCATGGACCAAGTAGCAGTTCACAGAAGAAGCACCTGGGGGCCTTGTTAATGTTTTCTGGGACCCTGGCCCCAGAGCCTCCGCTTTGGCAGGTCAGGGCTGGCCCATGAACCTGCATTTCTAGCTAGGACACAGGGGATGCTGCTGTGGACATAAGCACCACGCTCTGAGTGGGCCATTAGGTTGGGGAGAGGTGGGGACAAGCTGTTGGCCATCTGAGGGTGGAGCAGATTGGATGAGAGGAGAAGACTCTGCCTCCGTGGCCTCCTCTGTGTGGCCCGGGAGTGGTGGCCCACGGTCCAGCGCTGCAGCTGCCTCTTCCCGCAGCTGCTTTTCCTGTGTTTCAGCTGGGGAAGCAGAGGGACCTGGTGACACCTCGTGGGGCCACGGGGAAGGTTGGCAACGAAACCAGGCAAGCCCTGCAGCTGCCTGTGGTCACGCAGGAGGAGTCAGGACCACGCTGCATCAGAGGAAGGCTGTGGAGTATTCAATGAATGGAATTTAATGTAACTATGACATGAACATACACAGGGTGGGGAGGGTGGGTGACCAAGCGCAGACGTGGGTGACATGTGGCCCCGCTCTCTGGACCCTCAGTGGGAAAAAGTCTGAAGCCGGCGTCTCTCACTGAACCCCACCTCCCCTGGTGGGTCAATACTGATCTGGCTGAGTGACAGCGTCTCGTGACCCAGGCTGGCCCTGGGAAAGCGCCACAAGCGAGGCCTGCAAGTCCAGGGAGCAGGCAGACGCTGCAGTGGCCCCCGAGAGCGCCAGGTGCCGGCCCCGACATGTAAACGGCCCGCTGCGGGCGCTGCCGGGAAGGAAGACAAGAAGGGTGAGGGCTTGTCCTCACTAAGTGCTGCCTGAGTGCTGTAGGACGTGGGTGGGACATGGGGACAGTGAGGGTAACACAAACAGCAACGAACGCACAAAGACAAGTTCCAGAGCACCCATAAACCCCTAACGTTCAACAAAATGGAAACAAAACGACGCCCCTGCTGGCCCGGCGAGGCTGGCGCTTCCTTCGTGGCAGATGCCACCTGCAGCTGGCTGGCTGGCAAGCATTGGCCAAGCTTTTTGGTACCTGGGAGCTCAACAGCATAAAAGGCTGTAACCTCTGCAGGGAAAATTTTCACATCCTTCCCCTGAAACTGACTTCAGGGGCAAAGAAACGAGACTTCTTGAAGACCAGCCTCTTCTGGGAAAGGGGCTTCTGAGACGAGTGTCGACAGCAGAGCAGGTGGCCTGGGGAAGGCAGGGGTCCCTGGGTGGAGGCTGGGAGGATGGCCAGAGACCAGGGAGGGCCCCTCCATCTGGCAGGCTTGGCAGGTGTGTCCCCTGGTGCTGCCACCAGGAGCCCCGAGGCCAGGGTGTTGGCCGAGACAGCTCCTCACTGGGTCCGGAGCTGGTAATCTAGGAGACAGAAGGGAGGCGTCATGCTGGGCTCTGCACCCTCCCGGCTTTCGGGACACAACCCGATGGCTCCACCCTGGGGGCAGCCACAGAGGACCCCTCCGCACAACCCCACCCCATGGGTGGGACCTCACTCACCTCCGTTCTGCGTGATATAACGCACCCAGGGCAGGGCCTGGTACCCACTCTTCTCAATGATCTTCAGGTAGCGCACCTGGGGCACAGGTAGCAGGGCCCTGAGCACCACAGGCTCCCGCCCTGTTGGTTCCCCCTTAATCATTCCTGCTGGGGCAGCCTGGGGCTGGCAGGGGAGGCCGTGACGAGAGGATGAGCACAGGTCTCAGGGGGGTGAAAGGGATTTGTCTGGACCATGCAAATGTGTGGGAAGGCAGAGCTGCCTCTGGACGCAGTGAGCAGCCAGGATGTGGCTCAGACACGGCCTCAGCAGCCTGCTGGGGGGGCCCGGCCAGAAGGCCCCTGGCTCTCTGGGAGCCTCTCCTCCCTCTGTGGGCTTTTGAAGGGGGTGCCAAGAAAAAGAGCACCCATGCGGCATGAGTGTGGACGGCAGAGCCTCAAACGCTAGTTTTGGGGCAGAATGAGTGAGCTCAGGGGTCAGGGCTGAGCAGAGGCAGCCTGGCCTCTCCCCGTCTGTGGGGAGGCAGAGGCCGGCAGCAGAGCAGGGTCCTGATTCCAGCTGACCGACACCCTTTCCCAAGCTGGCTGCGTTGATGTCTGTCACCTGCGGCCTCTGTCCTTGTTCTGGGCCCTGGCCGCCTGGGCCTTGCGTACCTGGATGCCGGAGGTAGTGAAGTAAGGGATCTCGAACTTGACACTGATCGGGGGCTTGCCCTCCTTGTCCTCGGCCTCCACGCTGGGCAGGCCGAAGTGGGCCCGCATCAGGTACTCCTTGCCGCCCTGGGGAGCAGACAGGGGAGGCGCTCAGGCCTAGGCCCTGCCCCAGCTCAGCCAACAGCTCTGGCCCTAGTGGCGATGGGCAGAGACTGACCACTCACCCCAGTCCAGGGAGGGGAGCATGAGCCCCTGTGCTGGGGAGCCAAAGCTCGGCCCTGTGCTGCCCCAGGCTGGTAAGGACAGCCCCTGCTCTGGGGTGTCCAGCTGCCCCATGAGGACACCCGGGCGCCCGGAGCTGAGCTCACCAAGCCGCCAGCCCCAGTCACCAAGCCCCTGCCAGTGTGGTCTGCAGTGGCCCAGCACCCCCCGCCCAGCGCCCCTAATGCACTTTCCTCCAAGGCTGGGGAACCAGACAGACCAGCCATGGGAAGGAAGAGTGTGTAATGACCGTAGCAGGGGAGGGCTGCCGGGGACAGGGACCATGCGCCCAGTCTCAGGACAGCGTGTGAAAGAAAAGAGAGTGTCCAGGTGAGAACCATGACCAGGGAGAGGCGGCAAAAGGAAGAAACTAAGGAGCATGCACGGAGTGATGATTCAGCCCTGGGTCCTGTTCCTGAGGGTGAGCAGGGGCGGCTGTGGCTCTGACTGGTACCCGAGTCCTGGCTGTGACCTTCACCCTCTCCCTGCCTTGAGGAGCAACAGGTCACAGCCTGGTCGTCCCCATTGCCTGGTCTTGCCCTGAGCAGGCGGGGGCACGATCTCAGCTCTGGCCACGCCTGGGACCCCACAGTCTCTGCTCCCCAGGGCTCAGGCCAAGGTTCCGTGGGAGCTGCTGCCGCCTAGGGCTGTTCTGCCTCAGAGCAGGGGCCGTCCCTGTGCACCTGGGGCAGGGCCGAGTGGTCCATCTCTGCCTACTGCCACCAGGGCAGCTTGACAGTGAGGACTCTGCCTGACTTGGTGACGTGTGCTGAGTACAGACTCCTGGAGGATGACGGGGGGAAGATGCGACATCAGCAACTGGTAAAGTAGGCAGCAAAGGAACTAACCCACTCGGTGACTAGCCTGTGCCCCAAACACTCAGCCAGACCCCAAATCTGAACCTTAGCAAAGACTGAAGGGAAAACACAAGACAAAGAAAATGCAGGGAAGCAGACCCTCCCCAGGGGCGATGGAGGCCTGCACGCCCAGCCTGTGTCGTCACGTTGAGCCGAGTGGGTTTAATTCTGCTCTCGATGAGAGCTGTAGGCTGGCGCCAGCTCACACACCAAAACCCACTCGACACCACAAAGGCACAGTGAGAAGGGCTCTCCGGGTAGGAAGAACAGGCACTGACAAGTGTGCTGCCAAAGGCAGATAAAAGAGGACAGGGCTGCCATCATCACAAGGGAGAATGACAGGTGCACAGGAGGACAGGCCACAGTCCTAGAGGCTGCCGTCCCATAAGCCACAGGGACAACACAATAGTCACAGGTACCCATGCACCAAGTAATGTGGCAGCAACTTCTGTGAAGCAGATGCTATGGGAGATGCAGAGAGAGCCAGGAGAAGGCCTGGACGCAAGACCCGGCCCAGATCTCCATCCAGGTGGACAGTGTCATGGTGCCATGGCCACCCATGGGCACACATTAAATTCTCTACCCTGGTAACAGACAGCAGTAGGGACAGGACTGAGAAACACTCTAGGTTTAAAAGCAAATAGCCTACACTATGGCACTTCCACAAAAAATTGAAAATAGAACTACTATATGATCCAGCAATTCCACTTCTGGGGATACACCCAAAACAAATGAAAGCTGGGTCTTGAAGAGATATTTGTGCACTCACGTTCATAGCAGCATTATTCACAATAAGCCAGGCATGGTGGCTCACGCCTGTCATCCCAGCACTTTGGGAGGCCGAAGCAGGCAGATCACCTGAGGTCAGGAGTTTGAGACCAGCCTGAGCAACATAGCGAAACTCTGTTTCTACTAAAAATACACAAATTACTGGGCATGGTGGCATGTGCCTGTAATCTTGGCTACTTGGGAGGCTGAGGCAGGAGAATCACTTGAACCCAGGAGGTGGAGGTTGCAGTAAGCTGAGATCGTGCCTCTGCACTCCAGCCTGGGCAACAGAGCGAGACTTCATCTCAGAAAAAGAAAAAACTAACAACAACAAAAAAAACTTTTGGTACGGAACAATCTAAGAAAGGGGGAAGGGTATCTGTCTATCTATCTATCTAATCTGTATTTCTAATCTATCTCTCTGTATTTTTTTTTCTTTTTTTTTGAGATGGAGTCTCACTCTGTCACCTAGGCTGGAGTGCAGTGGTGCAATCTCGGCTCACTGCAAGCTCCACCTCCCAAGTTCACGCCATTCTCCCGCCTCAGCCTCCCAAGTAGCTGGGACTACAGGCACCTGCCACCACACCCGGCTAATTTTTTGTATTTTTAGTAGAGACAGGGTTTCACCGTGTTAGCCAGGATGATCTCGATCTCCTAACCTTGTGATCCGCCCACCTTGGCCTCCCAAAGTGCTGGGATTACAGGCGTGAGCCACATCGCCCGGCCCTCTCTGTATTTCTTAAAATTTATTTTTTGCAGTTCCTTTTGTCCGTAGGGTATATTACTTGAAGTGATGTGTCTCTGTGGTTGTCATCAACTTGATACGCTGATGAATTAATTTTGCTTTTGGTTTTTAGGAATTACCTTTTCTCCATTGTGATTTAATTTTGTTTTCTATGCATGGAAAGCACTGACAGGTGTACCTTCAGACACTGCAGGTTTGGTTCCAGACTACTGCCATAAAGCACATAGCACAGTTAGGCAAGTCACACACATTTTTTGGTTTCTCAGTGCATGTAAAAGTTACGTTTATCAGCCAGGTGCCGTGGCCCACACCTGTAATCCCAGCACTTTGGGAGGCTGATTTGGGTGGATCACAAGGTAAGGAGTTCGTGACCAGCTTGGCCAACATGGTAAAACCCCATCTCTACTAAAAATACAAAAATTAGTCAGGTGTGGTGATGCATGCCTGTAATCCTAGCTGCTCAGGAGACTGAAGCAGGAGAATAACTTGAACCTGGGAGGTGGAGGTTGCAGTGAGCCGAGATCGTGCCACTGCACTCCAGCCTGGGCAACAGAGTGAGACTCTGTCTCAAAAAAAAAAAAAAAAAAGGTTACCGTATACTGTAGCCTGAATGTGCAACAGTATTATGTCTAAGAGAATGTACATACCTTAGTTAAAACATACTTTATTGCTAAAAAGTGACAACACAGAGACACGAAGTGAGCACATGCTGTTGGAATAATGATGCCAACAGACTTGCTCAACGCAGGGTTGCCACAAACCTTCCATTTGTTTAAAAACTAAAACAAAAATAAAAATGCAGTATCTGGGAAGCACAAAATGAAGTGTGCCCGTGCATGGCTTCGAAGTCAAATCTACACAAGCACAGTCCACGCTGGCCTGTGTCTCGGCCCTTCGCCCTGTCCCTTCCTCCCCCGTCTACAGCACACCATGCTGTTTATTTGATGAGGTATTCTCCCAGTCTGTTTTAAATGATAAACACTATTTTCAACAGTGGAATTGCAGGAAACGAGGAGCTAATCCAACAATCCGGGATGGTCACCACCCCTCCATGGAATATCCACAGCTCTCAAAGCTGACCGCCAAGAAGACAGTCAACACCAGAAGGAAAACGCTCTGCCACAGCGCTGCGTGGAAGGGCAGGCGCTGAGCTGGCTCTACTTACGTATAATGAGGAAAAGCAAAATACGCAGAAAGAAAGGTGAGAAGGAGATGCGCAGAAAGGCTGATGGGAGTATTAGGTGGTGGGGTAACGGGCTTTTCTCTCTTCTTCCTCTACTTTCTGCATTTTATATCATGTGATTAGACTGAGGCTGGGAGGGAAAGTACCATCATCAAATTCAAGGCACTTGAATTGCAGCATTTCCAGCTTAACTCAGCTGGGGCTGTCCCCAAGTCCCCCTGGGATGCAGATGGAGAGAGAGGGGAGAACATGGAAAGCAGCGCCTGCCCTGAGCCCGCCTGGCAGAGCAGGTCAGTGCCACCCGGCTCAGCTCCAGAGCCATGCCTGGGCCTAGCCTCTCTGTGCACTGCGTACAACCGGCAAGCCCAGACTCAGCTCCTCAGAATCCTTAACACGGTGCCAGGGAAGCCATGCCGGCGCAGAGCTGGCCCAGGACATGGGCAGCTGGTGCGGGGCTCTGGAGGCTGTGCTGCTCCGGCCTACAGGCAGCCGTGCCCCTCGATGGCAAGCAAGGCTGAGCTTGCATGGAAAGGGCCCTGGACCTGCCAGTGTGGACGGGACTCCTTCAGGGCCTGCATGGACAGGAGCCCCATCTCACATCAGTACTCAGGGGCATCACAGAGAGGGAGGGAGAGGACACTGCCCTGAGGTGAAGACAGAGGCTGGTTCACAAACAAGAGGAAGGCAGAAAGGGGCCCAGGGGCCGAGTCAGCCTCTGCCTCCTCCCACTTTCCCTCCAGTCCTCGGCTCTCCATCCACCCTTTCAGAAGCCCCAGGTGTGGGGGACACAGTGGCCACTGTCACCCCATCTTGAAGTGCAGAGGGTCCTGCAGCACCCAGGCTGCCTTGCAGACACAGGCACGGGGGGCACGTGGATGTCTGGACAGAGTGCTCACCGGGAAGGACTTGATGGACCACACAATCTCGCTGTTCTCAGGGACCCACTTGACGCTCCCCACCGTCGTCTTGAACTTGGGTGAGTCGGCATCATTGGGCACGGGAATGTGGATCTCCACGTTGTTGGCTGTTGACCGCCGCTTGAACTGGCTTTTGGCCTGCAGGCCAGGCCGATGCGGCCCAGGGTTATGGAGGCCAAGGTGAGCTGGCCCAGCCTCTCCAGGCCACATGCCCCTCAGCCTGGCCTGGGGGATCCTCCCTAGCCCCGCCCCGGCCCCACTTCTCCAGGCACTACCCACGCCCCCTCCTGCCCTCGAGACTCTCCCAAGACCTAATTTCCAAAGTTTCATCTTTGTCCTCCTGTCTGCTCAGCTTCCAAGACTCCCCATCCCTCCCTCTGCCCTGCCCCGCTAGGACAACGTCTGTGTCCCAGGGCCAGGCTGCGCTGGACAGGGTCATTGAGGGGCAGAGGTGCTCCACCTGGGGGCAACACCTCTGGGAGTGTCCTGGATGCCTGGCTATAGGCCCCTTCCCACAAGTGGTACCATCTAGGAGCAGGCCCGAGGCGGTGTCCCCTCAGTGTCAGGCCACTCCTGCATCTGAGGCCACAGCGAGGGTGCACGGATGGCAGCCCTACGGCACCCCCAGCCCTCGGTTAGGCCCGTGGGACGGGCCAGAGACACCAGAAGGCCCTCAGTGGGTGGCCTCGGCCCACGCACCTTGATCATGTACTCGATGCGGCTGTGGGAGTGCTTCTCGATCACCGACTCGATCCATATCAAAGGCTTGACCTGCCGAGGGCAAAGAGGGTGCTCACACCTGGCCGTGTTTGACAAAGGCCCATTTCAGAGGGGAAACCAAGGCCCAGGGCAAGGGACCATCTGCCCAGAGCCCTGCGGGGAGTGCACAGCCAGTGTCAGGGAGGGCCAGGGCAGATAGGCCGAGGCAGCCGGGAGCTACCGGGGAGGCCTCAGTGTAAATGCAGAAAACATGACCAGGGCCTGCTTTGGGGGCTGCCTGGGAAAGGGGTGGTGGTGGCCAAAGGGGTCTGTGTCCCTCAGAAAGCTCGGAGTCCCAGGTCCTCAGACTCCATCTCTGCAGAGCCAGGCAGCTCATGGAGCGTGGGGTGGGGCTGGCCCTGGCGCCTGCCTGGGCTTCACTTCCTGGAGGTGAAGGGGAGGAGTCCGCCGACAGCCCAGCCCCAGGGTGGCACACTCACGTGGGTGTTGAGGCGGTAGGACATGAGCTCGAACTCGCCGTCGGGCGGGATGAAGGAGATGGTGCGGTCGTTCTCGAAGCGTGATAGCCGCACACACTGGTGGAACTTCACATCCTCCAGCTCCACAGATTTGCTTTTGCCGCCTGGGGTCGGGGGTGAGGGTAGGACAGACCTAGGCCCTCCGGGTCACTGTCTCAGCAGTACTCCTACCACCTGGGACCCACCCCAGCAGAGCAGGGCTCCCAGTCCACGCACTAAGAGCAGCCTGGGCCACAAACACCAAGCGGGCTGGGTCCCAAGACAACTGCACCGTCACCCCTCACACTCCTGGGGTCCCTGGGGGCAGGGCTGGTGGGTCTGGTTCATGCTGAGTCCCCAGCGGCCATCCCAGGGCCCAGCCAGGGGACCTGCTCAGGACACATTCACTGAATGATTGATCAGTGGACTCGGGTGGGGGACGGCTCAGGGCTCCCCAAGGGCTCAGGCCCTGGCATCCACGGGGTCCTGGGTCCTGCCTTGTTTCCCACCTCACCGAACGATATGTGGGTGGGGCCCTGCCCAGCCCTGGGCAGGGAGCTGCCCCGATGGGCTGATGCCCGAGAAGCCCTCACCGGGCCAGGAATGGGGGCATGCCCAGCCACTGCGCCCTCTTCCAGTGGCCTGTGACAGCTGAGAGGTGGGAGGCAGAGTTCCCAAAACCAGGCCCTGAGCCCCTCTGCCCCTACCCTGCTGTGGGAAGTGTTAGAGGCCAGGCGGCGGGAGCGAGAATCACCGTGCGTGGCCTTCACAAAGCCCACACCTAGGGCCCAAGGTGAGGGGAGAAACTTGGCCTGGGAGGGAGAGAGCAAGGCCTGAGCCTAAGTCCCAGCAGCCCGGGCAGTGCAGGGCAGGGTGCAGGACCTGGCGTGTGAGGCCGGGTGACAGGGGCCTCCCAGCTGGACTGGAGGATTTTCACTACCCTGTGCCTTCTATGTCCAGGGATGGATGAATATTCTACACAGCTGTCTCAAGCAGTGTGAAATGCTGCTAAATCAAGTGCTTGAAACCAGCTCGTTCCTCCGCCTGGCCCAACCCTGCCCTGGGCTGTAGTGTGTGTGCCTGGTGAAGCCATCCTCACGGGCAGGGCCCTTGGCAAGGGTACTCACGGCCCGTGTTGTCAAAGAGGACCTTGTCGTTGAGGCCCAGGCGCAGCTCAGGCATGCCCGAGAGGAAGACTCGCATCTTGATGGAGCCCACGATCTCGCTGCGCAGGACGTTGCCATTGGCGCTGACCTGGGGGTGGCGGTGTGGGCATGAGGGGAGGTCCCCAACTCACCAGCCACTGCCTCCTGCCACATCATGTGACCCTCTGGCCACCCCACTCTCAACGCCCTTCTCACCTCCAAGCCCATCCTTCTCCTGGGCATCCCCTGAGCTGGGGGAGTCCCAGCTGTGGCTAAGGCCTACCCCTAACCCACACCAACCCACGCCTGGCTGAGGGTCCCCAGGCTTACCCCTCCAGCCTTCACGCTGAGGCCCTGTGGACATGAGGTGGACACTGTGGGTCCTGCTCTCTAGGCCTCAGGCCACACTGGGGCCTGATGATGCATGCCTGGAGCCCCCTCTGAGGGTTCTCTATCAGGCACCAGTCCCTCCCTCCCAGGAGCCCCCTGAATGCTCCGGGCTGGCCCGGCAGCTGGTCCCCATGCTGAGTCAGCCTCGAGAGGCCATGAGCTCGGCTGGACCCAGGCCAGGACCCTATGGTCCCTGCTCACCCGATGGGCTGGGCTGGTGTCTCTTGAACCAGGCCAGACTTGCTTTTCTTGAAAGCTGTTTCTCCTCTTGGCCTCCCAGGGAGGCCACTGGCCCCTAACCCCCCAGGGCTTATGAGAGATGGTGCTTCCTGGGTCCTGACCCCTTCCTGCTTCCCAGGGCCACCCTGAAGTGTGATAACACTTGATCCAAAATAATCAACTTAAATCCAGTCACAGTGGCTGACACTGACAGCATTTCCACTGCACCAGGCATTGCTCCACACACGCCTCGACAACCTCTGGGGCAGGGACCGTGGGGAGATGACCTGAGGGGCTGTAACCCACTGCGTATGCTGAGATGCATCTGAAAGTGCAATTAAAAATCCACACCAGGGCAATGGTCCTGCACCCCTCGTCCTGTCCTGAGTGAGCAAGATGCTGGAGCATCTCTTCTTGCATCCATTTTAGAGGTAAGGAAACAGGCACAGATCGGAGGCCCGGTGCTGAGGGCACAGAGTGACAGACAGAAGAATCGCTGGGGCTGCAGCCCTGGCCACCACTGCACACTGCCACGCTGCACGAGGCCATGCCCACACCAGCAAGTGGGCCAAAGGCCACCGACTTGGACACCTGGGCCCAGATGCTGGCTTCGGCCAGGCTAACGTGTGCAGGGCCTGCATTTCCTGTCTGCAGAGTGGCAGGAGAGTCCGTGCAGTCTTATGCATGATGTCCAAAAAGCACTGCATAGACAAAAAAAGCCCCTCACCAGCTTGCCGCCTCTGAGGGAATCGGGAAAACTGAGGTGCCAAGCAAATGACAGCCCTGGGAGGGGCAGGGAACCAGACATGGCCCCAAGGGCTCTGGTTCTGTCACCTTCCCCAGCCTCGCCTCCTCGTGCTGTCCTGTCCTCATCTCGTAAGCGGCTCCCTGATCCCATGGCGCACAACAGCTTCCCTGCGTCTGCCTGCTTGTCTGTCTCTGTCTTCCTGCTGGAGGAAGCCACGTGGGGCTGCACACTGCCATGTCCAGCACCAGAAACAGCGTGCGTGGCAGCAGGTGCTCAGTGGGCACGCGGAGGCTCAGGAGCTCGGGACCCTCACTGGCCGGGGCTCCAGGAGCCCGAGCACTGGGATTTCGCCTGCCTCTTTCTCGGAGGTCCCTCTACTCGACTGTGACGGCCCCTAATTCCCCTTGGGTGCTGCCTCCCCCTCAGGGATTGGGACTGTCCCTGGCAGCCAGCTGTAACTGAACACATGAGGTCATGAATGCCGCAAGAGCAGGCCCAGGAAGTGGAGCTGAAAAGCCGCCCAGCCCACGAGGCTGATCTCGGCCCTGCAGGCAGCACTCAGAACCTTCTCAGCTGAGGTGTGACCAGCCACGCAGAGCTGGTGCCCTTCCCAGGTCGGGTGCTGAAGGGATGCTTGCTCAGGGCCCGGCTGTGTAAGTACGAGGCTCCACTCAGATGATTGCATCTGGAGGCAAATGTTGACCCAGCTGCCAGCTCTGCAAGCCACGTAGGAAGGCGGCATTCTGACAGCTGCCCTTGTGCTGACCTGTTTGGAGGAGTGGGATCCTTCCCGGCAGCAGCGTACTGTGGCAGGGACCCCCGCAGCCCCAGCGCTTTCCTGCTTGACCCTCTCTAAGCTGCCCCCCGGGACTTGCCTTTGCACCCCAGGGCACCCAGATGGACCCCGTTTTCGGTTCAATAAACAATCAGACAAGGGTCCCCAGGGGAGAGGGGAACATGGTTGGCGAGGCCACTGTCCCGTCCCATGGCTTAGAAAGTAAGAAAGCAAAGAGGTCTGCACCGCATGGAGTGCGCGGGAGAGTCTTTCTGGGCAGCACTCTCCTTGGCAATTCCATGTCTGCAGCCTCAGCCCTCTGGAAATCCCGGCCCAGGTCACGGAGACACCCAAGTGCACACGTGTGGGGCTGAGCAAGTGTGCTCAATGCTGCACTGCCTGTGGCTGTCAGAAACAGGTACCCGAGTGACCTGCATGACTGGATTGGCTGAGCCCATCACAGTCCACCCATACCGCAGGGATGAGGCCAGCGTGAACACAAAAGAATGCAAGCGGCTCGCGAGGTGGGCCCGCTGGTGCCCATTCCCCTGCCACTGACTACAGCTCTGAAACCTGGGCAGGATGCTTGGCAGCTACTGGAAGACTGAAGGCAGCAGCAGGTGGACCAGGGAAGAGCCATGAACGCAGTGTCCCCACCACCCCCCATGAGATAGTGCAGCAGCAATCTGGAAGCAGAAGTGTGCACCACAGAGCACACAAGAGCTCAGTGGAGTCTCCAGGCCTGGCTCTGGGGCCAGAAGAGGAACTCCTGACTCTCCCGGAAAACACAGAAGCCCCCCATCTCCCATTCCTCATGCCCCAGGCCCTGTGGTGCCAGCTACTGTTCCAATGGGGTGGGGCAACCGTTGTCCTTTTCTCTCTCTCTTCTCTCTCCATGTGGGCTGGGAAGTGGGCCCAATGGCAGACATGTGCAACAGAGTAAACCGCAAGGAATCAGAAAAGTACCAGGTAGACAGCACAGAGCCAGAAGCTCAGGAAAGTCACCCCATGAAGTGGTTTATGTCTCCAGCACTCTCTAGAATTGAGCATGTGTGAATCCTGTGTGTACACCATACTTTGACTTAAGAAAGACTTTGAGAACTGAACTAACCACCCCGGTCCCAGACTGACCACTGGGCAGTGCACACCCAGGAGATCTGACCAGGAAATGGCACAGGGGCTTTAAAAACTGATGTGATGTTCATGGCCTACAGGTTGGGGGTTGGAACTTGTGGCCTGAAAGTAAGATTGGCTGTCGGCTAAAACAAAAATATCAATATTTCTCATATAGCTTAAATAAGACCTAGAATATCACCACATAATGCTCAAAAAGCCCAGGATGCAATCCAAAATTACTCAGCATACAAACAACCACGAAAATGTCAACTTGCCTGGAAAACCCAATCAACCACTGTCAACACTTCACAGATGTTGGGATTATCTGATGAAGACTTTAAACAGCTATTTTTAAAATTGCAAAAGCTTGCAGCAAATGTTAAAATAGAAAATCTCAGCAAAGAAACAGATGATAAAGAAGAATCAACCAGGAGCTTGAGACCAGCCTGGATAACACAGCAAGTCCTGGTCTCTACAAAATAAAAAATAAAAAAAATTAGCCAGGCATGGTGGTGCATGCCTGTGGTCTCAGCTACTCAGCACACTCAGATGGGAAGATCACTTGAACATAGGAGGTTGAGGCTGCAGTGAGCTATAACTGCACCACTATACTCCAGCCTGGGCAACAGAGTAAGACCCTGTCTCAAAAAAAAAAAAAAAAAAAAAAAAGAGAAGAATCAAATGGAGAAATTTAAAAAATAACTGAAATAAACAACTTGCTCAATGGACTTGATAGCAGAATGGAGGCCAGGTACAGTGGCTCATGCCTGTAATCCCAGCACTTTGGGAGGCTGCAGTGGGAAGATCACTTGCCCCAGGAGTTCTAGATCAGGCAGGTCAACACAGCAAGACCCTCATCTCTACAAAATTTTTTTTAAAAATTAGCTAGGCTTGGTGGTGCACACCTGTAGTTCCAGCTACTCAGGAGGCTGAAGCAGAAGGATTGTTGAGCCTGGGAGGTTGGGGCTACAGTGAGCCATGCTTGCTCCATGGCTTTCCAGCCTGGATGACAGAGTGAGACCCTATCTCAAAAAATAAATAGATAAATAAATAAGAGAATGGAGATAAATAGGAAAGGGCCAAAGGACCTGTGAACTTAAAGGCAGATCAATGTAAATTATCCAATCTAACAGAGAGAAGAAAAGATAGAATAAAATAAGCAGCCTTGGGGACACATGAGATAATAACCAAAGGTCCTTCATGTCACTGGAGTCCTGAAGGAAGAGTAAAATGACAAAAACATATCTGAGGGCTGGGTGCGGTGGCTCATGCCTATAATGCCAGCACTTTGGGAAGCCGAGGCAGGTGGATCACCTGAGGCTGGGAGCTTGAGACCAGCCTGATCAACATGGAGAAACCCCGTCTCTACTAAAAATACAAAATTAGCCAGGTGTGGTGGTGAATGCCTGTAATCCCAGTTACTTGGGAGCTGAGGCAGGAGAAACGCTTTGTAGAAAGCAAAAAAGCTCCTCTTCAAAGTTTCCCTCTTATTAAAGAATAAATCATAACTGTTAGAAATAATGTACATTCTATGTCCTTGTACTTTAACCAAAATATTTGTTTTAGACATAAGGGATGTTAGATATAAGGGAATGAGTACATTCTATGTCCTTGTACTTTAACCAAGACGTTTGTTTTTGATGTAAGAGATTTTGGATATAAGGGAATGAGTACATTCCATATCCTTGTACTTTAACCAAGATATTTGTTTTTGACGTAAGAGATGTTAGATATAAGGGAATGAGTACATTCTATGTCCTTGTACTTTAACCAAGATATTTGTTTTAGACGTAAGGGATATTAGATATAAGGGAATGAGTCAACTTTCTCTTTTTCCTTTGTTCTCCCTTGCCTTTACCTATTTAGGAAAGTTTTAAGTTATTAGCCATTAGGTTTAGGTTAGATTGTGAGGTCTGGCTCCAGCCAATGGAGATAGGACACAGCAGCAGGAACAAGCTGCAGAAGGGATAAAAATGGCTTCCCTCCTTTGTTCGGGTGTGCTCTCGCCATTGTTCCATCTGTGAGGAGCACCCTTTCTGCAGAAAGTAAATTTGCCTTGCTGAGAAAACTTTTTGTCTGAATGCTGATTTTTCCTTGTGGTACTGAGGAACAAGCATTCTGTTTCTGAATAAACATTTTACTTGTAACAGCTTGAACCTGGGAGATGGAGGTTGCAGTGAGCCGAGATTGTGCCATTGCACTCCAGACTGGGCAACAAGAATGAAATTCCATCTCAAAAAACAAAACAAAACAAAAAAACAAAAAACCATATTTGAGGAAACAATGATTGATAACTTCCCAATTTGATGAAAGACATAAACTTACAGATCCAAGAAGCTGAACAAATCCCAAACAGTAGAAACACAAAGATATGCACACCTCATCTAACTGCTGAAACTAAAGGCAAAGAAAAATCTGGAAAGCGGCCAGAGGACAATAACACATCACCTGTATGGGAATAAAGATTTGGGGGACTGTGGATTTCTCACCAGAAATGATGGATGCCAGAAGGAAGTGGCATAACATATTAAAGTGCTAAACAAAAACCGTCAATTCAGAAGTCCATATCCAGTGAAAACAGCCTTCAGGGATAAAGGTAAAATATAGAGACATTCTTAAAGGAAAACCAAGGGAACATGTAGCCAGTAGACCTCTTCTACAAGAATGGCTTTAAAAAAAAACCTTTTTAGGGCTGGGCGCAGTGGCTCACACCTGTAATCCCGGCACTTTGGGAAGCCAGGGTGAGCGGATCACTTGAGGTCAGGAATTTGTGACCAGCCCAGCCAACAAGGTGAAATCCTGTCTGTACTAAAAATACAAAAATTACCCAGGCATGGTGGTACATGCCTGTAATCTCAACTACATGGGAGGCTGAGGCTGGAGAATCACTTGAACCTAGGAGGCAAAGGTTGCAGTGAGCTGAAATCGTGCAACTGCACTCCAGCCTGGGTGATAGAGCAAGACTCTGTCTCAAAACAAACAAACAAACAAAAAAACCCCAAAAACTAGCCAGGCATGGTGGCACACGGCTGTAGTCCCGGCTACTCAGGAGGCTGAGGCAGGATGATCACTTGAGCAGGATGATCACTTGAGTCAAAGTGTAGTGAGCTGTGTTCACGTTACTGCCCTCCAGCCTGGGCAACACAGCGAAACCCTGTCTCAAGAAAACACTTTTTTTTGAAGTTAATAGTTAAAAGCATTTTGTAAAATAAATCTCCAGGCTTGGATAGTTCCAGTGGTGAATTCTAAGAAATGTTTAAAGAATTAACATGGATTCTATAAAATGTCTTCGAGAAAACAGAAGAGGAAAAAACACTTCTTCCATTACCTTGATACCAAAACCAGACAAAAACATTGCAAAAAAGAGAAAATCACAAACCAGTATCTCTTATGAGTGTAGATTCAAAAATCTCCAGCAAAATACCAGCAAAGGAAATCCAGCAATACATAAAAAGAATACAGGTTAAGCATTCCTGATTCAAAAATCCCAAATCCAAAATGCTCCAAAATCCAAAACTTTTTGAGCCCTGACATGATGTCAAAAGTGGAAGATTCCGTACCTAACTTCATGTGACAGGTTGCAGTCAAAATGCAGGTGCACAATGCAGTTTATTCAGCATCCCCAAGGGAAAAGTAAAATTACCTTCAGGCTATGTGCATAAGGTGTATATAAAACAGAAATGAGGCCAGGTGCAGTGGCTCATGCCTGAATTCCCAGCACTTTGGGAGGCTGAGGCAGGCAGATCATCTGAGGTCAGGAGTTCGAGACCAGCCTGGCCAACATGGTGAAACCTCGTCTCTACTAAAAATACAAAAATTAGCCAGGCGTGGTGGCAAATGCCTGTAATCCCAGCTACTTGGGAGACTGAGGCAGGAGAATCACTTGAACCTGGGAGGCAGAGGTTGCAGTGAGCTGAGATTGTGCCACTGCACACCAGCCTGGGCAACAAGAGCGAAATTCCATCTCAAAAAAAAAAAAAAAAACCCATAAATGAATTTCATGTTTGGACCTGGGTCCCAGCCCCAAGATATCTCATGATGCATATGCAAATATTCCAAAATCCAAAGAAATCTGAAATCCAAAACACTTTTGCTCCCAAGCATTTGTATAAGGGATACTCAATCTATAATACACCATGACCAACGGGATTTTATTCCAGGAATGCAATACTGATTCAATAATCAGAAAGCAGTCAGTGGAATACACCATATTAACAACCAAAAGAAGAAAACTCACATGATCACATCAATTGATGCAGAAAAAGAATTGAACAAAATACAATACCCATGCATGATAAAAAAAAAAAAAAAAAAACTGTTAGCAAACTAGCAATAAAAGGGAACTTCTCAAAGTGAAAAAGAACACCTACAATAAACCTACAGCTAACATCCTAGTTGGTGGCAAAAGACTTAATGGTCTCCCTCTAAGATCAGGAACAAAGCAAGAATGTCCGCTCTTTTGCAACTTGTATTCAACATTGTGCTGGAAGTCTCAGTGAGGGAAGATGTAAAGCAAAAGAGATAAAAGGAGCTTCCAGAGAGCTGAACATGTGGAGGTTCCTGGAGGGTGGCATGCCCAGAGAGGGCAAGAAAGCTCTGGGTCCCTTCCCTCTATACCTCGCTTACCCAAAGAGGGGTTCGTGGGAACCCTAACTTGAAGCTGTTTAAAGACTTTACCTAGAGTTTGCTCCTGCTCCAAGATGGCCAACTAGATGCAGCCAAGAGAAACACCTCCCACTAAGAGACAGGGACACTGTGCAGACAGGTGCACTCCTAGACTTCTCGATCTTCAGAGGGAAGGCCCTGGAGGCAATGGGCTTCTTTTTCCTTTATCCTATTGGCAGACAGCTGGTCACAACACTCCAATGGGTGGTACCAGGCAAAGCACTTCATAGGGTAGTGGCAGTGGGATCTGCTCTTGTTTGCATGTGCCAGCGGAGGCTGGAGGGAAGACAGAGGAGGAGGCTGGGAACCCTGCACAGGGCTACTGTGCACCAGGAATCGCTCCTAGCTCCCAGTGACTCCTGTAGAGGAGGTGACTTGAACTAGCAAGGGGCAACCCACTCTTGCCATGGCCTCTGGAGTCTCGGCAGGAGGGACCCCTCAACCACCACGGCCAGCTGCGTTGGCAGGGGAAGCTGCTTAAAGAAGTGGTAGTGATGCAGGGCAGGCAGCCCTAAAACTGAGACAGCCTGGGAGGGTTCTTGGCTTCACCCAGGAAAGAACTCAAGGGCGAGCTGGTGGTGATAAACAGAACTTTTACTAAAGCAGCCACGTGCACAGCAGCAGAGACACTGCTCCCTGTGGAGCGGGGCTACCCCATGGGCAGCGTGCCCAGAGCAGCAGCTCAGAGGCAGCTCTGCAGTCACATTTATACTGACTTTTAATTATATGCAAATTAAGGGGCAGTTTATAAAGAAATTTCAAGAATGTGGGTGGTGGCTTCTAGGTTGTTGGGTCATTGCCATGAGAAAGGGCGTAACTTCCAAGTGTTGCCATGGCGATGGTAAACTGACATAGCACACTGTGGGGTGGGTCTTACGGGGAGGTGCTTCTGCCCTGACCTGTTTTAGCTAGTCCTCAATTTGGTCCGGTGTCCCAGTCTCACCTCCTAAGTCGAGTTCTGCCTCCTACCTCAGTCGGGGCAGAACTCCAGCCTGAGCCAGGCCGGGGGGTTTGATGCAGAAGCCATGTGGTGGAGCACAGCCAGGTCACCCATCCCCTAGGCTTGACTTGCTCTCATAGGAGACTTTAGCCCTAGGGGAACTGTCAGACCTGAACTCTCCAGGGTAGTCTTGCCCATCAGATGGGGCCAGTCTGACCTGAGCAACCCTCAGTCTGCTGGCCTCTCCTGAGGCCCCAGCCTGGTCAAGCCTGCTTGCAGTGCAATCCCCAGGTACCTCCTGGGGGCAGCATCAGAGCTCCTGCACTGGCAGACTGTACCTGAACGGGGAGTACTCCTGCACAGCGGCCCCACGGACACACTAGCCCACCTGAGCCCTGCTCCCATTGCAGCCGCCCCTGTGCGGTTTTGCCTGCAGGTTCTTGCCCACAGCCACCCTCAATATCGTTTTGCTGGTGGTGTGTGTGTAGGTGGACCTAGCCCACCCTTCCCCAACAGCATGCCTGTGTGTGCACCCTGCTGTGCCACTGTTGCGAGCGTAAGTGCACCCCAGCCCCCCATTCTCCTCTCCCACCACAGCATTGTTGTCACAGTGTTGGCAGCATAGAGCCCACCAGCCCCACCCCTCCCAGTGCCCCACCCATGCTGGGCCTCCCGCAGGAAACTACGCAGAGAAAACAGGGGACCTACCCCCAGCCCTGAGCAGCCACTGCTGCCAGTATGAACATGCACAAAGGGCACACACAGTCCTGCACCCACCAGCGCCCCCATGCTAACCCCACCATCGGCACCAACGAACAGGTGCACAGTTGCCAGCGTGGCCCCTGCCCCCACCTCAGCCATACTGCCACTACTGCTGCTGCTATAAATGCCCTCCCAGAGGCTGGCTCCCTGACATCCACTAGCACCCTGTCACAGCCAACGAGCATGCACCCCGCCGTGCTGCCGCTGGCACATGCGAACAAGAACAGATCCCACTGCCACTACCCTATGAAGTGCTTTGCCTGGCACTACCCATTGGAGTGTTGTGACCAGCTGTCTGGGAGCAGCTTGGCCCCTCTAGCAGAGCAGGTTCGTAAGCTGAAGGAGCCAGAGATCAAAGCCAGGGCTGGATACCAGTCCTCCAGAGTTAGAGCACACAGTTCAGGAGTCCTAAGCTGAGCCTTGCCCCCTAAAATCTTCCAATAAAGAAGCCATCAAATTGAATCCACCTTATACACAATCAAACCCCCAGGGTCATCAAATAGGATAAAGGAAAAAGAAACCCATTCAAAGGACAGCAACTTCAAAGATTGAAGGAATATCAGCCCACGAAAATGAGAAGGAACCAGCAAAAGGACTCTTGACAATTCAAATAACCAGAGTATCCTCCTTCCTCCAAACTGCAGTGGTTCTCCAGCAAGAGTTTTTTTTTGAGACGGAGTCTCGCTCTGTTGCCCAGGCTGGAGTGCAGTGGCACGATCTCGGCTCACTGCAAGCTCCGCCTCCCAGGTTCACGCCATTCTCCTGCCTCAGCCTCCCGAGTAGCTGGGACTACAGGCACCTGCCACCACACCCAGCTAATTTTTTGTATTTTTAGTAGAGACAGGGTTTCACCATGTTCGCCAGGATGGTCTCGATCTCCTGACCTTATGATCTGCCCACCTCGGCCTCCCAAAGCAAGAGTTCTTAACTAGGCTGAGATGGCTGAAATGACAGAAATAGACTTCAGAATATGGATAGGAACAAAGATCATTGAGATTCAGAACATTGAAACCCAGTCTAAGGAGGCTAAGAATCATAATAAAATAATATACGAGCTGGCAGACAAAATAGCCAGGATAGAAAATGATGTAACTGACCTGATACAGCTGAAAAACACAGTATAAGAATTTAATAATGTAATCACAAGTATTAACAGTAGTACAGACCAAGCTGAGGAAAGAATCTCAGAGCTTGAAGACTGGCTTTCTAAAATAAGACAGTCAGATAAGAATAGAGAAAAAATAATGAAAAGGAATGAACAAAGCCTCCAAGAAATATGGGATTAAAAAAGAGACCAAATCTACAACTCATTGGTGTCCCTGAAAGAGATGGGGAAAATGGAAGCAACTTGGAAAAGTTATTTCAGGATACCATCCATGAGAACTTCCCCAGTCTAGCTAGAGAGGCCAATATTCAAAATCAGGGAACACAGAGAACCCCTGCAAAATACTTCACAAGATCATCCCCAAAACACACAATCATCAGATTGTCCAGGGTCAAAATGAAAGAAGCTAGAGAGACATAGCAGGTCACCTACAAAGGGAAGCCCATCAGACTAGCAGTGGGCCTCTCAGCAGAAACCCTACAAGCCAGAAGAGATTGGAGGCCTATATTAAACATTCTTTTTTTTTTTTTTTTTTTTTTTTGAGATGGAGTCTCATTCTGTGGCCCAGGCTGCAGTGCAGTGGTGGGATCTCAGCAGGTCACTGCAACCTCCACCTCCCAGGTTCAAGCAATTCTCCTGCCTCAGCCTCCCAAGTAGCTGGGACTACAGGCATGCACCACCATGTGCAGCTAATTTTTGTATTTTAAGTAGAGATGGGGTTTCACCATGTTGGCCAGGCTGGTCTTGAACTCCTGACCTCAGGTGATCCCCGCCCCCCCCCCCGCCCCGCCTCAGCCTCCCAAAGTGCTGGGATTAGAGGTGTGAGCCACCACTCCTGGCCAATATATTAAACATTCTTAGAGAAATTCCAATCCAGAATTTCACATCTGGCCAAACTAAGCTTCATAAGCAAAGGAGAAATTAGATCATTTTCAAGTCGGGTGCGGTGGCTCACACCTGTAATCCCAGCACTTTAGGAGGCCGAGGTGGATGGAATGCCTGAATCCAGGAGTTTGAGACTAGCCTGGGAAACATGGCAAAACCCCATCTCTACAAAAAATATATAAATTAGCCGGGTGTGGTGGTACCTGCTTATAGTCCCAGCTACTTGGTAGGCTGAGGCCAGAGAATAGCTTGTGCCAGGGAGGTAGAGGTTGCAGTGAGCCATGATCATGCCACTGCACTCCAGCCTGAGCAACAGAATGAGACCCTGTCTCAAAAAAAAAAAAGAAGAAAAAAAAAGATCCTTTCAGACAAGTAAATGCTGAGGGAATTTGTTTACCCAAACCTGCCTTACAAGAGCTCCTGAAAGAAGTACTAAATATGAAAAGAAGGCCGGGTGTGGTGGCTCACGCCTGTAATCCCAGCACTTTGGGAGGCTGAGGCAGGCGAATCATCTGAGGTGTGGAGTTCGACACCAGTCTGGCCAACATGGTATAACCCCGTATCTACTAAAAATACAAAAATTAGCCGGGCATGGTGGTGGGTACCTGTAATCCCAGCTACTCAGGAGGCTAAGGCAGGAGAATTGCTTGAGCTGGGGAGGCAGAGGTTGCAGTGAGCAGAGATCATGCCATTGCATTCCAGCCTAGGTAACAGGGCAAGACTCTATCTCAAAAAAAAAAAAAAAAAAAAAGGCCGGGTGCAGTGGCTCACGCCTGTAATCCCACTGTAATCCCAGCACTTTGGGAGGCCAAGGCAGGTGGATCACAAGGTCAGGAGATCGAGACCATCCTGGCTAACATGGTGAAACTTTGTCTCTACTAAAAATACCAAAAAAAAAATTTAGCCAAGCATGGTGGCACGCGCCTGTAGTCCCAGCTACTCTGGAGGCTGAGGCAGGAGAATCGCTTGAACCTGGGAGGCAGAGGTTGCAGTGAGCTGAGATCACGCGATGGCACTCCAGCCTGGGCTACACAGCGAGACTTCGTCTCAAAAAAAAGGAAAGAAAAGGCCATTACCAGCCACTACAAAAACACACTTAAGTATACAGACCAGTGACACTATAAAGCAACCACACAAACAAGTCAGCATAATAAACAGCTAACAACACAATGACAGAATCAAATAGACACATATCAATACTAACCGTGAATGTAAATGGGCTAAATGCCCCAATTAAAAAGCACAGAGTGGCAAGAGCTGGATAAAGTAAGACCAAATGATAGGCTGCCTTTAAGACACCCATCTTGGCTGGGCGCAGTGACTCATGCCTATAATATCCCAGCACTTTGGGAGGCTGAGGCGACTGGATCACTTGAGGTCAGGAGTTCGAGACCAGCCTGGCCAACGTGGTGAAACCTTGTCTCTACTAAAAATAGAAAACTTAGCCAGGTGTGGTGGTGTACGCCTGTAATCCCAATTACTCAGGAGGCTGAGGCAGGAGAATTGCTTGAACCCAGGAGGCAGAGGTTGCAGTGAGCTGAGATCGAGCCACTGCACTCCAGCCTGGGCAGCACAGCAAGACTCTGTCTCAAAAAAAAAAAAAAGACCCATCTCAGATGCAATAACACCCACAGACTCAAAATGAAGAAATGGAGAAAAATCTACCAAGCAAATAGAAAACAGACAAAAGCAGAGCTGCAATCTTAATTTCAGACAAAACAGACTTTAAGCCAACAAAGATCAAAAAAAGACAAAGAAGGGCATTGCATAATGATAAGGGATTCAATTCAACAAGATCTAACTATCGTAAACAAATATGCAGCCAACAGGAGCACCCAGATTCATAAAGCAAGTTCTTAGAGACCTACAAAGAGACTTAGACTCCCACACAATAACAGTGGGAGATTTCAACACCCCACTGACAGCATTAGACAGATCACTGGGGCAGAAAATTAACAAAGATACCCAGGACCTTAACTCAGCACTGGATCAACTGGACCTGATAGATATCTACAGAACTCTCCACCCAAAAACGAGAGAATATGTCTCATCTGAACATGGCACATACTCTAAAAACAACCACACAATTGGACATAAAACAATCCTCAGCAAATGCAAAAGAACCAAAAGCATACCAGCCACTCTCTCAGACCACAAATCCATAAAAATACAATTCAAAACTAAGAAAATCGCTCAAACCCATACAATCACATGGAAATTAAACAACCTGCTCCCGAATGACTTTTGGGTAAATAATGAAATTAAGGCAGAAGTCACGAAATTCTTTGAAACGAATGAGAACAAAGGTACAACAGACCAGAATCTCTGGGATACAGCTAAGGCAGTGTTAAGAGAAATTTACAGCACTACATGCCCACATCAAAAAGTTAGAAAGATCTCAAATTAACAACCTCACATCATAACTAAAAGAACTCATGAAGCAAAAGCCTCCAACTCCAAAGCTAGCAAAAGACAAGAAATAACCAAAATCACAGCTGAACTGAAGAAGACTGAAACACAAAAACACCATTCAAAACATCAACTAAGCCAGGAGCTGGTGTTTTAAAAGAATGAATAAGATAGATAGGCTGCTAGCTAGACTAATAAGAAAAGAGAGAAAATCCAAATAAACACAATTAGAAATGAAAAAGGGGATATTACCACTGACCCCACAGAAATACAAATAACCCTCAGAGACTATTATTAACACTTTTGTGCACACTAACTAGAAAATCTAGAAGAAATGGATAATTTCCTGGACACATATACCCTTTCAAGATGGAACCAGGGAAAAACTGAATCCCTGAACAAAACAATAATGAGCTCCAAAATTGAATCAGTAATAAATAGCCTACCAACCAAAAAAAGCTCTGGACCAGACGGATTCACAGCTGAATTCTATCAGATGTACAAAGAAGAGCTAGTACCATTCCTACTGAAACGATTCCAAAAAAACTGAGGAGGAGGGACTCCTCCCCTACTCATTCTATGAGGCCAGCATCATCCTGATACCAAAACCTGGCAGAGACACAACAAAAAAAGAAAACTTCAGGCCAATATCCTTGATGAACATTGATGCAAAAATCCTCAACAAAATACTAGCAAAACGAATCCAGCAGTACATCAAAAAGCTAATCCACCAAAATCAAGAAGGCTTTTATCCCTGGGATGCAAGGTTGGTTCAATATATGCAAATCAATAAACATGATTCATCACATAAATAGAACTAAAGATAGAAACTACATGATAATCTCAATAGGTGCAGAAAAGGCTTTTGATAAAATTCAATATCTCTTCATGTTAAAAACGCTCAACAAACTAGAGTTTTTTGGTTTTGTTTTTTGTTTTTGAGACAGGGTCTTGCTCTGTCGCCCAGGCTGCAGTGCAGTGGCACAATCTGGACTCACCGCAACCTCTGTCTCTGGGGCACAAGTGATCCTCCCACCTCAGCCACCTGAGTAGCTGGGATTACAGGCGTGCATCACCATGCCCGGCTAATTTTCCTATTTTTAGTACAGCGTGAGCTACCACGCCCAGCCAACAAACTAGGTTTTGAAGGAACATACCTAAAATAATAAGAGCCATCTATGACAAATCCACAGCCAGCATCATACTGAATGGGCAAAAGCTGGAAGCATTCCCCTTGAAAACTGGCACAAGACGAAGATGCCCTCTCTCACCACTCCTATTCAATATAGTATTGGGGGCTGGGCATGGTGGCTGATGCCTGTAATCCCAACACTTTGGGAGGCCGAGGCAGGCAGATCACCTGAGGTCAGGAGTTCGATGCCACCCTGGCCAACATAGTGAAACCCTGTCTCAACTAAAAATACAAAAATTAGCTGGGCACGGTGGCATGCGTCTGTAATCCCAGCTACTCAGGAGGCTAAGGCTGGAGAAACACTTGAACCGGGAGGTGGAGGTTGCACTGAGCCAAGATCATACCACTTGTACTACAGCCTGGGCTACAAAGTGAGACTCTGTCGAAAAAAAAAAAAAAAAAAAAATACACTGCTAAGAGAATAAAAAGATAAGCTACAGACTGGGGGAAAATACTTGCAAATCACCTATCTGACAGAGGACTTCTATCTGGAACACACAAAGAACTGTCAAGGCTCAACTATATGAAAATAACCCAATTTAAAAATGCTAAAAAGATGCGCAGAGACATTTCTCCAAAGAGGATATACAGATGACAAAGAAACATGTAAAGCAATGCTCAACATTATTAGCCATTAAGAAAATGCAATAGGCCAGGCGCGGTAGCTCACACCTGTAATCCCAGCACTTTGGGAGGTGGAGGCGGGTGGATCATCTGAGGTCACGAGTTCGAGACCAGCCTGGCCAACATGGCGAAACCCCGTCTCTAGTAAAAATACAAAAATGAGCCAGGCCTGGTGGTGGGTGCCTGTAATCCCAGCTACTCGGGAGGCTGAGGCAGGAGAATTGCTTGAGCCTGGGAGACAGAGGTTGCAGTGAATGGAGATAGCGCCATTGCACTCCAGCCTGGGCGACAAGAGTGAGACTGTGTCTCAAAAAAAACCAAAAAACAAAAAAACCCACAAAACTATGCTGAGATACTACTACATACCTATTAGGATGACAAAAATAAAACCACTGACAAAGGATGTGGGGTCATCACAACCCTCATCTGTTGCTGGTGAGAATGCAAAACGGCAATGGTTTGGCAGTTTCTTATAAAGGTAAACATACACTTACCGTGTGACCCAGCCATCCCACTCCTGGGTATTTACCCTAGAGAGATGAAAACTTATGTCCACACATAAACCTGGACACGACATGTTTCTAGCAACTCTACTGACAATTGCCAAAGGTTGGAAAACCACCCAAATGTCCTTCTGTGGTTCAGAACAGAAAATAAATATAAATAAATATAAAAGGGAACAGACTTTTGATACACAAAACAATTGGATTTGGATGAACCGCAAAGAATTAGAATGAGTTAAAGCAGCCAGACTCGAGAGCTCATGACTGTATGACGCCATTCATACAACAATCTCAGAAAGACAGCTACGGTGACATATGATGCTGCTTGTGTGACAATCACAACACGATGAAGACTCCAGTGATGGAGCACAGTTCGATCGTGGCCAGAAAATGGGGAAGAGGGGAGCATGGAGCTACAAAGCGGCAACATGCGGAGGTTTTGAGGTTCTGTGTCCTGGGTGTGGTGATGGGTACACGAATCTGTACAAGCGCTAAAATTCATTTTCAAAATGTCAACTTTCCTCATAATTAAAAAACTAAAAGAAAAAAACATATACAAAACAGTAACACTGAACACAAAATCAAAACCCAAACAACAACAGCAAAAAAAACAAAAACAAACAAACAAAAAAACAAGCTGCAGGAGAACCACATCTTATGATCTCAGGTTTATAGAAAAATCAACATACTTGTTTCTGTCTGTCTACAGAATGAGGCCTGAGAGGGTGATGGTGAATAAATCCTAATCTTTCTGATTATAGGAGCCCTTTAGTTTCTTTTTTTTTTTTTCTGTACATGGTGACTGATAAGTGCCCTCACTTTCTAACCTCATACCCTGCTTCTAATTTTTAAAAATAATGTGCACGTATGGGTTCTCAGTCAGCATAAATGCTAATAAAGATAAAACAAGCTTTAGCCGAGCGTGGTGGCGGGCGCCTGTAATCCTGGCTACTCAAGAGGCTGAGGCAGGAGAATCACCTGAACCTAGAAGGTGGAGGTTGCAGTGAGCCGAGATCGTGCCACTGCACTCTAGCCTGGGCGACAGAATGAGATTCTGTCTCAAAAAAAAAAGATAAGATAAACTCACATTTCAATGAGTGGCCCAAACTGAATCCTGCTATCTGTTACCATACAGAATGGCTCTTAGGGCTTTGCCAGTTTTAAAATGCTGTGTTTATTTCTATCGTGGAGGAGATAAAACCCTAAAGAAGAAGGAAAGAAAGGAGGCCTACCAAGAGGTTGACAGACTCGATGACGTCCAAGAACACCTCATTCTTCCGATACTTGATGCCTTCGGACCGCCAGGACACCGCGTTGGTGACGGTGGCTGGGGGCCGCGGGGCCCCTGTTTCCAGCTTGTGGCCTTCCTGAGTGATGTACCTGTGGGGCCACATGCTCAGAGTGAAGGAGGTGGCACCCGCACCAACGCCACAGCTTCTGACCCTGACATTTCGGCAGTGTCAGGGTGGGTGCAGGGCAGGTTCTGACCGACTTGAAAACAGCCCCTGGATTTCAGCAGCTCCACAAAAGGCAGCCTGTGGTTTCACCTGGGGCTGCTTCATACAGGAAAATCTTCACAATTTCCAAAAGCCAATACACTCAAGTTATAGAGTCTAAAGTGCTCATTTTGGGGGGCCAAGAAGACCATGTTGGGGAGGAAAACAAGAAGTGGGTGTGAGCTGCTTCCCGTCCCTGCTGAGCACGCGGATGGAACTGACGCCTCAGAGCGTAACCTGGTGACCCCATCCTGCTGAGGGAGCAGCAGGTGCAGCAGTTAGGAACACAGGCTTCTCTGAGAATCTGTTTGCTTGCCCCCTGTAAAATGGGGAGACGGTATATGGGGAGGCTGTGAATCGGTGAATGTGAAGTGCTGGGGCCTGACCCCCAGGAAGCACTTAATTCACATTGCTTATTATCTGAAGGGCAGGATTCCAAAGAGGGGAGATTTCGATCACAGTCTCATTTTATGACAGTAAAAACAAAGGTGGCTCCTTAGTAGCAAGGTACTGAGGGCATCTGTGTGGATGCAGAGCAAAGATGAGGAGCAGGAAAAGCACTGTTATGTGGGGGCGTGGAGGAGGAAACGAATTTAAAACCACTAAGAGCAACTTAGTAAAAACCCGAATACGGCTGGAGGTGGGAGGCGGGTGGGGACAACATAAACACAAATTTGCCCCTTCGTCTCCACACCTGATGACATCGATGTCATGACACAGCCCAGGCCCGGCCCCAGGCCCCACCCCCACCCACTCACTCCTGCAGGATCTTGCTGTCGGTGGTCTGGGGGTAGCCGAAGTCCATGAGCTCGTCCAGCAGCTCGTAGATGATGACAAAGTTGTCCCGGATGCTCTCCTCCTCCAGCTCCTTGAAGTACTCGGAAAATACCTGTGGCGGTGGGGGAGGGAGGGATGGGGCGCAGATCGCTGAGCGGACGGATGAGGAATCAATGAATGCTTGCACACATTCATTTGCCCGCTAAGTCCTACCAAGAGCCCACTTCACAGGCTCGGTGGCCTGCTACAGGGCCCTGGACCCAGGTAATGGGGCAGGAGGACAGCAGTGGCTGGCTGTGGGGTGGGGCCAGGCTAGATCCGCTGCAGATGTCCTCTGAGGCCTTCAGAAGCTCCGTGTTCCCTTTCTCTTTTCTGTCCAGACACCCGCAGGCAGGCAGCCCCTCCTGAGCGACTGTAACTGTCATCCTTTTCTGAGTCTGGAGTGACTCAGGCAAGGACCTGATGAGCTGACATCTTCCCCATTTCAATGGAAAGCTCAGAAGGTTAAGGAAGGGACGCCAAAGAAGAGGGGCTGTTAGAAGCACTTTTGCAGGCACAAATGCTGAAGGAAGGAGTGTCACTAAAACAGAAAGGAACAGCCCAACCCTTGGGTGAGGACCTTCCCCTTCCTGCATCCCCCATTCTCTGATCTGCTGACCCCTGCGCGCTTCAGGACTGTGATCGCCTGGCCTCCGCTTGGAAACCACAGGCAGCACAGCCAGGCCCAGCCCTGCCTGTGACAGCACCACGGGTCCAGTGAAGGCAGCCCTCGGCCTGCACGCGGGACCTTCCCAGGTGACCCTCGGCTCCTTCCCCAAGCCCTCACCGCCCAAGCTTGCCCCTGTTCCCCAACATTCTGCACAGGCGGCATCAGTGAGGGATGAAAGCTTTCCCAGGCCCAGCACAGGCCTCCTGGGTCCTGTTCCCCACTTTCTTGAGCCCCACAGCCCACCTTGGCCAGGCCCATCCTCTCCAGGAAGCCAGCAGCAGCCTCCTCACTGGCCTCAAGTCCTCCTTCTGCTCAGCAGCCAGAGAGGCTGCTTTAGATCAAACCATGTCTTGTCGGTCTCCTGCTTAAAGCCCTCCACTACCTTTCATCAGAAGTGGAATGAAATCCACACTCCTGTATAATCCGCCCTCTTCCCAGCTGACTTCAGCCTCCTACTCTGCCACAGGCACGCCGGCCTCCCTGGCGCACCACACACACACCTGTCCCAGGGCCTTTGCCCTGGCCGCTGTCTGCATCTCACTGGCAGCCTGGGCCTGGCGTGTCAGCTCTCTCCAAGGTGGGCATCAGGCATCTGTGCCTTGAGAGCCCCCTGGGAGATTCTGAGCTGGGCTCAGCTCTGCAGCTCTGCTGCTTATTCCAGCCCCATCCAGCTGGTCACCCCACATCCTTCTGAAGCTAGCTGGCCCTTGCTTGTCCCTTCCAGGGTCAGGGCACCCCTGCTCTGAGCCCTACCTTTCCCTGTTCACTTTCCTTTCTTCCCCAGGGTAGGCGAGCAACGCGAGCTATAGAATTCCACAGGCACGGGGGGTTGGGGCTCCCCTTTCCCACTTCCTGGGCTTCCAGCCCCAGCGCTCCCTGGGGATGCCACAGCTCTCTCTAGGGTGGCCAGGTATGGGGAGGTCCACAAGCAGAGCCAAGACAACCGCCACCCAAGCCCACGGCCCCTCTGAGCGAGACTCACCTGCACCACCTTATAGAGGAAGGAGAAGACCAGCGACACGCACGCGTTCTTCTTGGATGTGGCAACCACTACATGGCGGCCGCAGTTAAGGAGCATTCAGAGGCTGGGGCTGCTGCCTGGAAGATCCTGGTTCATGGAGGGACCCCCTAACCCTCACAACCCTCAGAGCCTTCCCTACCCCCACTCCCAGCCGTTTACTTGGCCCATGGTGGGCTACAAAGCTCCTGGTCCAAGCTGGACCCGGGACACAGAAGTCACCAGCCAGACGTGCTCCCAGGCTCCAGGGAGCACTCACTGAGATGGAGAATCACAGGGATGGCAGGTGGCACAGGGCACCTGTCCCAGCAGCTGGGTGAGGGGCTGCCTTGAGCAGGGAGGGAGTGAGGCTCATTCCAGGAGCAGAAAGCAGGACACACTGGCCCTGCTCCTCCAAAGCCGACCTCGTCATGACCCTGCTGAGGTCCAGAGTCCCCCGGCCAGACTCTGGCAAGCAGCCAGGGCCAAATTCTGGCTTCAGCCCTTCCTGGCTTTGGAAACACAAGCCTTGGCCCATGAAATAAACCTTTCTAGAGAAACCTTGATATTTCTCTCCTGTGTAATGGGGGCCTGTGAATGAACTCACCAAGGCAATGTACGTGAGATGTCTGGCACAGACGTTCTCTTCTGTCACGGGAGCCAGCCCCTGCCTCCCAGGGTCAGTGTGTGCTGGGCGCTTCCTATTCCTTTTTCCCTAATGGGCCCCGGGCCGGCAGAGAAGGCTGGTTCTTCCTCTGTAGGCCCACGCACTGCACCCTGGACATCCCTGTTCATGGCACGTCTGTACTGCCTGGCTCATCTGCCCAGCAGTGAGCTCTAGAAGGGAGGGCGGGGGCTGTATCCTCTCCCTTCCTGCCTCACCCCAGCACAGCACAGGGGCCCAGGAAATGGACGCTGGCCCAGTCAAACGAGTGCTGGCCTCCCTCCTGCTGCCTGGCAATGTGCCCTCCCCAGATGCTTTATAAGCAGGGGCAGTGGGTGCCTCTCAGCCCTGGCCTTGCTGAGCACTGTCCTGGCTGGGGTAAAAGGATGTCCACTAAGCCAGAGGGGTGAGCCCTCCTTGTCTCTTCCCTAGATGCCCAGATGTGAAATATGGGGGACCGACCAGAAACTGATCTGATGGCTCCTGCTGAGCTCAGACCACAGCCACCTCACCCTCCTCCCAATACCTGGGCGGCTTCAGAGGACTGTTAACTCCCTGGGTTAAAAGCCACCTAGGCCAGGCATGGTGGCTCACGCCTATAATCCCAGCACTTTAGGAGGCTGAGGCGGGCGGATCATGAGTTCAGGAGATCGAGACCATCCTGGCTAACAGGGTGAAACCCCGTCTCTACTAAAAAAAAAATACAAAAAAATTAGCCGGGTGTGGTGGTGGGCGCCTGTAGTCCCAGCTACTCGGGAGGCTGAGGCAGGAGAATGGCGTGAACCCGGGAGGCAGAGCTTGCAGTGAGCCCAGATCAAGCCACTGCACTCCAGCCTGGGCGACAGAGCGAGACTCCATCTCAAAAAAAAAAAAAAAAAGCCACCTAAGATCATCGTCAGAGCTATTCTCAGGGCCTTCTTTCCAGAGCCAGGTGAAATCTATACAGAGGCACACCACAGGGAGCCCTGGACCAGCACGGGCCACATGGGAACGTGTCTTCCTACAATGCAGATTTGTCTTCCAAGAACAAATCTACCTACAATGCAGATTCTGATGGGGCAGGGCTGGGTGGAGCCTGGGATTCTGCATTTCCAAAGGGCTCCCAGGGGATATTCTGGCCCATTGGCCACACTGTACTGGCAAGGCCCCAAGTGTCTCCAAGAACACAGGGAAGGGCACAGAGCCCATGTCTGCTGGGAGCAATATGCACAAGTCAGTTCAATTGACCCGAATGGTACTGCAGCAAGGGGTCGTTGTTCCCACTGAACTGTGGGAAGGTGAGGGATTCGCTTCCAGCCCCATGGCTGCTGGAGCTGAGGCTCAAACGGGGCTATGAGTGGCAAAGTAGGCCCTTCGGCAGTAGTGTCGGACTGAGATGGGCTTGCAGGTCTGCCTAAAGCCGTGGGGTGGCCAGTTAGACCTCCTGGATAGAAACTGGCTTGGCCAAGTCTCTCCATGGGCCCAAGGACAGGAAGGGTGGCGGGCTCTGAGATCTGGGCAGGGCTGTACCCCACCACCCCTCCGTGGTCCAGGCCACTTCCCTCCCACCTGCATGATGGCCCCAGCCTACTCCCCACCTACCCATGTCCTCTCCTGTCCCCACAGTCTTGCCCCACTCAGCAGCCAGAAACCTCCAGAAGACACACATCTAAAAGTCTCCAGGGACTTCCTGTCACATTTCAGATGATGTTCTTTGAGACCCCAGACCCCGCTGACCACTCCAGCCTCGCTGTTGCCACACGCCCCCTCTCGAGGGCTCCAGCCACTCCAACTGCAGCTGCTGGAATGAGCCTCTCCCCTGCAGAGCCTTCACCCATGCCTAGTGCCTGCCCACCCCTCCAGCTGGCAGATGCCCATCCTCCCTGCAGGCTTTCTCCAGGGTGTCACTTCCCTTCCTGGGCCCCTGGGCCAAAGGAGTTCAAGTCACACCTGCTCCTCTCCCCACACCCATCACGCTTGTCATCGTGTGTTCTCTGCCTATCTCTGCAGGCAGCAGGGAGCTCCAGGAGGGCATGGCTGTGTCCAATGCTCCCGCTGTACACACACCAGCCCTGGTTGCAGGCGTGTGGATGTGCACACACACCAACACTCACACAGGAGTCCCCTGGGAGCGCCCCCCGCAAAGGGATACGATACAGGTTGTTGTGTTTGATCCACATGAAACGGACCCCCCCGTGGGCCAGGATGGGCGACAGCATCCCCTCCTCCTCCTTCTCCATCAGGATGGGCATGAAGTGCTCCACCTCCGACATGTCCACGTCGCCACGGTAGTTCCGGCAGATGAGCACCTGGGGTGGGGAAGGAAGAGGAAAGATGCTTGCATTTTCAGTTCTACAATCCGGGGGCTTGGGGCAAGTGGTGAGATGCACCACCCTGCTTCCCTCTGGGCACTCCGGTCATGGCCGCTATCTGCAAAAGAGCAGGACTTGAGGCCGTTCTGATCTCCATCCCCCAGGGAATTCCTGGAGAAGAGCATCTCCCAGTGTGAACGTCCACAGGGGCCACTGCAGTTCTTTGCAGGGTGAGGGTAGAGGTGAACTCTGCAGCAAAGGTCCAGGACTGAATCACCCAGAGACATCAGGTTAAGCAATGCCTCACAAGCTCTCAACGCAGACCTTCTCAGAGCCCTTGCTGGGCCAACGCACCCTGCTCTCCCACCAGTGTCAGGGCGCCCATTGCCGCTGAAGGTTTGTATTTACTGAAGTCCACAGGTGGCCTGAAGGGAGAAGCCCTCTTCCTGGTCTCTCTCTTTCATAGCCTGTGGGTCAGGATATACAGCATCCAGAACCCTTGTCCACTGCTGATAGGAATGGAAAATGGGACAACTACTTTGGTGTAGTCTGGCAGTTTCTCAAAAAGTGACACCTGGGGTTACCATACGATCCAGTCATTCCTCTCTCTGGTATTTACCCAAGAGAAATGAAACCACATGTCTGCACAAACACTAGCATGAGAATCTTAACAGCAGCTTTAATTGAAACAGACCCAGACTAGAAACAACACCAATGTCCTTCAGCAGGTGAACTAGAAACAAACTGTGTCAGTGCACGCCACGAGAAGCACGCCTCAGCAACGAAAGGGATCGGACTCCCGATACACACGCGCATCAGAATCACTGTGCTGGCTGAGAGAAACCAAATGAGAGCTCATCCTGCATGACTGCACGTGTATAAAATCCTAGAAAATGGTGTTGAAAAACACATCGGTGGCTGCCTAGGGATGGGGCTGGACAGCAAAGGGGCGTGATGAAGCTTTCGGGGGTGATGGAATGTGTGGTTATGGCTTCCCACATGACTGAGCTCATCAAATTGTACACTTTAGATAAGTGCAGGTTATTAATGTGAATTATACCTCATTAAAGAATAAAAAGGAGGTCGGGAGTTTTGCTAGCCTGGGCATGGTTGGAGATGCTGCCTGGAGCAGCTGCAGCTCTTGGGGCCTGCAGGACAGCCAGCTACAGGACTCAGCAATGCGCTGAGAAGGCCATCGCGGCACTGACCATCTTGGGAACCACCTGCCTCAGAACTTGGCACTTCATCACTCGCTACCTTTATTCTCTCAAGGCGAGACTGGGAGTGGTGCGGGGTGGCACCTTCCTTTCCTAGTGTCTGCTTCGTGGCCTGTGGAACTGATTGGAGGGAGGCAGGTGATGACGTGTTGAGGGAACAGCCCCTCCCCCTGCTGTCACTCTTGACCCCCCAGGTCCTTCCTCACAAAGGGTGACAGGGCTCTTCCTACACAGAAGCCAGACAAGGTCTCTCCCCAACTGCTGAACTGCCACCTACCCCAGCCTCCCCAGCACTGAGAACAAAGCCCAAGCCCGTCCCTGTGGCTCCCAAGGACCGGCGTGGTCTGGCTCCTCACAGCCCCTCTGACGCCTCTCTGCCTGCACTGCCCTGGTTCACTCCGCTCCAGCCTGGCCCCTTAGCTGGTCTCTGAGTGATCCACATCTGTTCCCACCTCGGGCCTTTGCCCTGACCTGGCTTTTCTCATTTCTCAAGCCTCAGCTCAAATAACACCTCCTCTAAGAAGTCCTCCCAGCTGGGCGCGGTGGCTCATGCCTGTAATCCCAGCACTTTGGGAGGCCGAGGCGGGTGGATCATCTGAAGTCAGGAGTTTGAGACCAGCCTGACCAATATGGTGAAACCTGGTCTCTATTAAAAATACAAAATTAGCCAGGCGTGGTGGTGTGCGCCTGTAGTCCCAGCTACTTGGGGGGCTGAGGCAGGAGAATCACTTGAACCCGGGAGGCAGAGGTTGCAGTGAGCCGAGATTGTGCCATTGCACTCCAGCTTGGGTGACAGACGTAACTCCGTCTCAAAAAAAAAAAAAAAAAGAAGAAGAAGAAAAAAAAAGAAGTCCTCCCTGCTTGCTCTGGCTGAGATCATGTCCCATCCCTCTGTACCCTGACCCCTGCTTTATCCCTATCACCTGCTGCGTTATATATTTATTTCTATCCTCGTTTATTGTCTGACATCCCCTGAGGACAGCGACTACTCCTGTCTCATTCACAGCTGTGTTCCAGCACCCAGAACGGGGCCTGGCCCATAGTAGGTGCTCAGTAAACATTTGTGGAGTGAATACGGGGGTGAGGAGAAAAAGGAGATGAGGATAATGTCCAGGTCTCCCGTGCAGATGGCTCAATGGGTGATGGCATCACTGAGGTGGAGAGAGAGCAGGTATGGGGAGTGCATTTAGAGAAATGCTGAATTTGTGGTGGCGGCGGGACCTCTCTAGTGTCCCAGAGGCCAGTGGATCTCCAGAGAAATGCTGTGAACAAAGTCGAGTCACCAGCCCATGGACATGAGTCAAAGTCCACCTGGGAAGAGTGACAGCATGGGGAGGCACGCGTAGGCCTGAGCCGCTCCACAGCCCTGGGGAGGGCAGAAAAGGAGGAAAGTAGGCAGTGCAAGAAACAGGAGGAAACCCCCCAGAGCACAGCCTCCTGGAAGCGGAAGGGAGCGCTGAAAAGGAGGTGGTTAGTGGTGTCGGAAGCTGCTGAGAAGCCAGCTAGATAAAGTGGAGAAGCTTCCTACTAGGACAGCTTCCTCCCAGCCCAGTGTGGCCACGCTGGTGTCCTCAGTGACCAGACACATGGCCATGAATTTCTCTGTGCTTTATTTTTGATTAAATGCAGTCGGTTCACGAGGCCGACTTTGGAAACAGGAGGTCCATGGGTTGTGGAATAAGAAAGGGCATCATGGTTGCAGAGGAAGAGAGGGAAGCCCACAGCTGCCCTGGGGAGCTTTCTGAAAGGCAGGTCTGATCATGCCTCTCTGGGCTACGGTCTCCTCACAGTGGCTCCTGGTTGGAATTGAAGTGGTCCTCTTGGTTCCTCTCTCCCATCTCAGCATTAGCCAGGACTTCTGGCTTGGCAGCCCCAGCAGGCTGCCCCTTGCAACACCTCTTTTCCACATGATCATGCCTGGTCACCTTCCAAACCCACTCCCAGCGTCGCCCTCTTCCAGGGAGCCTTTCATAACCACCTCCCCCTTCCACTGGCTAAAGATGATGTTGAGCAACTGCAGGACTTGGGACCTTGTTCCTGACCCTGTGGCTGCCTGGATCCAACTGTGTGGTAATGTCTCTGCTTCTAGATAACTCCCCTGCTAGACCGAGAGGCCTGGGAAAGCTAACATGGACCATGGGTGATGCTGAGCCTGTCTCACGCATCTGCTCAGCAAATCTGCACAATAACTCCATAAAAGCCTCTTTTGACCAGTGAGGAAAGCGAGGCTCGGAGAGGAGAAGGTGCCTGTCCCAGGTCACACAGCTGAGCAGCAGGGATGGGTTTTGAGCTCACCCCTAACACCACAGCCACGGTGCCAATGGACACCCTACGCCTGGCACAGGGCAAGGTGCATGCTAGTGCTCATGAAATGTTTGCTGAAAGAAAAGCAAGCCAAGACAGGCAGCCCACTGGCACCTCTGGGTGCCAGGGCGGAAGCAAGACTCATTCCACCAGGACTCAGGGTACACAGCACCACCCAGCCCCTGGCGTGCTCTAAGGTGGGTGTCTTCCCTCCTTCCAAGAAGGTGGGGGAAGGAAGCCCAGCACTGGGTCTCACCAGTTATTGACTTTGGGTGGCTTCCAGAGCAGGCACCCACTCAAGGGACTTCAGGAAAGTGCTGGGGGTGGGGTGGGGCGGGAAGGGGCAGCCACTTCACCTCTTCACTCTCAGCTGCTTTAGGGCTCACCCCTGCCCGCCTCACCTAGGACCTGACACCCACGTTTGTTTCTCTCACTGATCAATGCTGGGCTTCACACTGTTGGACCGGTTCTTGTTGCTTCCACATGCAACAGGCCAGGCAGCCACCTGCCTTGCACCTGGGATGGACTTGGGAGAAGGCAGATGACCGTTTCTAAAAGGCAGGGACAATCCCTTCTTTAAGTTTCTCAGATCCTCTGGGGAAGATGTCCGGGTTCTAGTTTATGTCCAGCTCCCTGGTGTCTCAGGTCCATTTGTCACCCCTCCTCAGAGAAACCCTTTCTCATCCTCGGGCTGAGGCTGACTGTCTGTATAACACACTCGCCCCGCCCCACCACTGCAATTGACATTTATTTGTGTTTTTGGAGATGGGTATCCATCTCCCCTACCAGTCTGTGAATACCATAAGAACACACATTGTTGAGCCCTGGCACATGACTCATGCCTGTAATCCCAGTACTTTGGGAGGCTGAGACAGGTGGATCACTTGAGGTCAAGAGTTCGAGACCAGCCTGGTCAACATGGTGAAACCCTGTCTCTACTAAAAATACAAAATTTAGCTGGGCGTAGTGGCGGGTGCCTGTAATCCCAGCTACTTGGGAGGCTGAGGCAGAATTGCTTGAACCTGGGAGGCGGAGGTTGCAGTGAGTGGAGATCACACCATTGCATTCCAGACTGGACGACTGAGCATGACACTATCTCAAAAAGAAAAAAAAAAAGGGACTGTTTTTTGCTAAACACAAATCGACCCCAGGCTTAGTACCCTGCCTGGCATTAGTAGATGCTCCCCAGGTATCAGCTGAATAAACAAATGATTCTGGATCGGACTCCTAGACTTGCTACTTCTCTGTGACCATTGTGACCTTGGTCAGGTTGCTTCACCTCTCCGTGCCTCAGTTTCTCCCTCTATAAAATGGCATTCGTGATCACCACTCACCTCACCTAACCCTTGTAACTCACTATCACAATGAACGTGGAGAAATTCCTACTGAGAGAAAGTGCACGATAAACAGAAGCTGCAACGCCCTGAGAAGGCGGGACTGGCTCGAGAGCACCCAGTCCCCGCCACGCCTCGCCACCCCCGGCCAAGGGTCGCGCAGCGCCTGGGCGCCCTGCCTGGTTCCGAGGCCGGCTGCGGTCCCCCTTCTGGGTCCTCCACCGAGGCCCGAGCCCCCGGCCCCGGCGCCAGGGAGCAGAGGGCGGTGCAGTCAGTTACCTGGCAACGCGGTGGCTGCAGCCCACCGCGTTACCTAGCAACAGCGCGGGGATTACCCACTTAAGACCCCCGCCCGGTTACCCAGAAACAGGATGGGGCTCTCAGGTGAGGTCTACCGGCCTCTCTGCCTCACACCAGGGTGGGGCTCATAAGCCGGTTACCTAGCAACAGGGTGGGTCCCCCGCGGGCGGAGGCCCCCGCCGGTTGCTTGGCAACAGGGAGGGTGGGGAGCCCTCAGTACCTTGCCCTTCAGGTCCAGCACGTAGACGGCGCTGGCGGACATGGTGGCTGCAGAAGGACTCGGCAGCGGCCGAGGGAGGTGGCGGCGGCAGCGACGTTGGGGAATGCCGGGCGCTGAGCAAGGCCGGGCGCCGCCCGCGACAGTTCACCTCCACTTCCGGTTCTGGGAGCCGCGAGGGGACCGTTATGTCCGGTCCGGGAGGCGCTGTCAGGAATGCGCAGGCGCAGGACGGACTGTGCGCAGGCGCATTACGTCGTATGTGACCATGTTTCTTGCTCCCGCCTGAAGCATCCCGGAAGTAAGGCCCGGTGGGGCGGGGCCGACCAAATCGGGGCACCAAGTGGCGGCTGCCAGGCTGAGCTATGGAGCCAGAGCAGCTGGAAACGGCCTCCCGTGGGCCGAGTTAGGCGAGAGAGCCGACCTGGGGCCCAGCCCTATGGAGCTCACAGTCTGTTGGGGAAGTCTATGAAACAAGTGTACAGTCACCAATTGTGATAAGCTCAAAAGAGAGAGGTAAGGCCGTGGTTACTTGGAAAGAGGTCAAACTTTCTGAATGGCAATCAAACCTTATCAACAGTCACCACCTGTCATTGTCAACATTTATCAGTGAATGAGCGTGCCTGTTTATTGCCTGGAATGTTATGAAAACCAGCCTCACCAAACCTTGACCCAATGTACTGTGTTTCATTTCTGCAAAGTTAGTAATCGGTAATGCAACTGGTGGCCCTTGATTAATCCATTGAATCATATCTAATTTGCTTTTATGAACTCTTGGGCTTTGGAGAAATGCCTGCATTCTGTTCCAGCTAGCCATCATAGTACCCTGGGGATTCCAACCCTGCAATACCAGAGTGATTTACCCAAGATGCCTGCCTCTCACGTCTTTTATTTTCTCTTATCTCCGTTTTGGCGTTTGGAAAGATGATTTTTGCAACTCGGTAATTATATAGTCTTTGCTTAGGAAAGAAATGTGACCGAAACTCTAGAGAAGCAAACTAGAATGTTTGAAGACTGCTAAGTGACTCCTGGGCTGGAAGGATTCTTGCACAAGGCACAGAGCAAGCAGCCAAGAGAGGGTTTTTGTTTTTCGCTTTTTTTTTTTTTTTTTTTTTTTTGAGACGGAGTTTCACTGGGTCAACCCAGGCTGGAGTGCAACGGCACGATCTCGGCTCACTGCAACCTCTGCCTCCCGGGTTCAAGCGATTCTCCTGCCTCTCAGCCTCTCAAGTGGCTGGGATTACAGGCACATGCCACCACGCCCGGCTAATTTTTGTATTTTTAGTAGAGACGTGGTTTCACCATGTTGGCCAGGCTTGTCTCAAACTCCTGACCTCAGGTGATCCACCCACCTCAGCCTCCCAAAGTGCTGGGATTACAAGGGTTAAGTTAAATATTAAAAGATAAGAGAGCCAGTGCCTTATACAAAGGCTGGGATGTAACAAAAGCCCACCCAGAGTTGTGCCTAGGCCTTTCCTGGGCCTTGAAGCATGACAAGATAACGAAGGAATTCTTAACATGACCCTTTTAGGATTAAACACGCTTTATTGGCGGTCTGAAGAAACTCCTCAGGCCTCCACAAGCAAGTTTATTGGGGTTTGAAGGAACTCCCCCAAACCTCCATGATTTAGCAGGAGACAAGATAAGGGTAATCACTCCAGCACCTGGACCCACTTAGATTAAGTAAATTTACTGAGGCTCCAGAGGAAGGTCTTCAGGACTCAGATCTTAGTTATAGGTTAAAAGACTATAACTTACTTACGTCTTTAGATGAATGCACACTTACACGCAGACATATAGCTTAGAAGGTATATGAGCTCTGGAAGACTTTGTAATTTTGAGTTGGTCTGGTGATATTTTCCAGAACCCTGTAACCAGTTACAGAAATAAAAACTCTCTTCCTCCTTAGTTCATCTGTGTCTCATTATTGGGGTGTGAGAAATAGAAGCCCAACCCTCAGTTTTGTCTGGGAACAGGTTAGGAGTGGGGGTCTCAAAAGTCCCCCCAATACAACACACACAGTAAGAACCACTGAGGCCTGAAGCCCATGTATAGAGATTCTGTTTTAATTGGTCTGGGCCAGGGTTTGGTTATTGGGATTTTTCTTTTTTTTAATTTTTTTTTAGTTTTGAGACAGAGTCTCACTCTGTCACCAGGTTGGCGTGCAGTGACACGATCTCGGCTCACTGCAACCTCTGCCTCCCAGGTTTAAGCGATTCTCCTGCCTCAGCCTCCCAAGTAGCTGGGACTACAGGCGCCCGCCACCACGCCCAGCTGATTTTTGTATTTTTAGTAGAGATGGGGTTTCACCATGTTAGCCAGGATGGTCTTGATCTCTTGACCTTGTGAGGCGCCCGCCTAAGCCTTCCAAAGTGCTGGGATGTGAGCCACTGCGCCTGGCCTTCTTTTCTTTTTTTTTTTTTATTTTTATTTTTGAGGCAGGGTCTTATCCTGTCACCAGGCTGGAGCGCACTGGCACAATCTTGCAATCTCAGCTCACTGCAACCTCTGCCTCCTTGGCTCAGCTGGGACTACAGATGCACACCATCAAGGCCAGCTAATTTTGCTCTTTTTTTTTTTGAAACAGGGACTCGCTCTGTCACCCAGGCCGGAGTGCAGTGGTGCAATCTCAGCAGCTCATTGCAACCTCTGCCTCCGGGGTTCAAGCAGTCCTCCCACCTCAGCCTCCTGAGTAGCTGGGACTACAGATGTGTGCCACCAGGCCCAGATCATTTTTTGTATTTTTAGTAAAGATGGGGTTTCACCATGTTGGCCAGGCTTAATTTTGCAATTTTTATACAGATGGGGTTTCCCCATGTCGCCCAGGCTGGTCTCAGACACCTCGGCTCAAGTGATCTGCTCGCCTTGGCCTCCCAAAGTGCTGGAATTAAAGGCATGAGCCACTGCACCCAGCCTGGTTATGGGATTTTTTCCAAGCTCTCCAGGTGATACTAATAGGAAACAAAATTTGAGAAACCCTGGTGTATCATAATAGGTATGATCTTTCTTTCTTATTTTATTTTTTTGAGACTGAGTCTCAAAAAAAAAAAAAAAAGTTGCTTGGTGCTATGGCTCATGCCTGTAATCCAAGCACTTTGGAAGACAGAGACAGGAGGATCGCTTGAGCCCAGGAGTTTCAGACTAGCCTGGGGAACATGATGAAACCCCATCTCTACAAAAAATACAAAAATTAGCTGAGCGTGGTGGCACACACTTGTAGTCCCAGCTACTTGGGAGGCTGAAACAGGAGAATCACTTGAACCTGGGAGGTTGTCAAGGCTGCAGTGAGCTATAGTGGCATCACTGTACTCCAGCCTGGGCAACAGAGTAAACATAACAATCTCTAAAACATTACAATAAATTGGGCAAAATAGGAGACTAGGTCCAATAGGGTTTGTTATATATCGCGTCTATTTCTGTTAACTCTTGCTGTACAGACCCTGATGTTCTTCCTTAGCAGTAGAAAGTCACAGTTGTGGCCGGGCCTGGTGGCTTACGCCCACAATCCCAACACTTTGGGAGGCCGAGGCAGGAGGATCACTTGAGGTTGAGGCCAGTAGTTTGAGACCTGGGCAACACAGGGAGACCCTGTCTCTACAAAGAAATAAATAAATCAGCTGGGTATGGTGATGTGCAGTTGTGATCCCAGCTACTCAGGAGGTCGAGGTGGGAGGATCACTTGAGCCTGGGAGGTCAAAGCTGCAGTGAGCCATGATCACACCATTGCCCTCCAGCCTGGGCAACAGAATGAGACCCCATCTCAAAAAAAAAAATAAATAAATAAAAAATAAAAATAAAAAACCAGCCGTGACATGTCATCAGATTCCTTCCAGAGCTTAATCACTGGGCAATTAGCATCAAAAGCCTCTCTTGGCTGGGCATGGTGGTTCACGCCTGTAATCTCAGCACTTTGGGAGGCTGAGGCAGGTGGATCACCTGAGGTGAGGAGTTTGAGACCAGCCTGGCCAACATACTGAAACCCTGTCTCTACTAGAAATACAAAAATTAGCTGGGCATGGTGGTGCATGCCTGTTATCCCAGCTACTCCAGAGGCTGAGAGGCAGGAGAATTGCTTGAACCCGGGAGGCAGAGTTGCAGTGAGCCGAGATCGCACCAATGCACTCCAGCCTGGGCGACAAAAGCGAAATGCCATCTCCAAGAAAAAAAAAAAAAAAGTAACCAGTCAGTCAGTACTGAAACAGTCATTACCAAGGCTGGAGGCCTGCATTAGTGAGACCTGGCCTGCCATAACACCCCCCACACACAATAAGAATCTCTGTTCTCCAGGCTCGCTTTGAACTCCTGGGCTCAGGCAACCCTCCGACCTCAGCCTCCTGAGCAGCTGGGATTACATTTGCATACGTACCACTGTGCCTGGCACCAGGCCTTGGCGGTTTTTAATGCTCCCCAGGTGATTCTAATGTAAATTTGAGGACAGCGGTGGTGGACTGTTAGGGTATTGGATCCCAGTAAACCACACCTCCTAGTGTTCATGCCCTTGTGGAGTTCCTGACAGACTCCGGGTGTGGCTACGTGGCTTGTTTTGGCCACTGAAATAGGCTATGTAGGCCAGGCGCAGTGGCTGATGTCTGTAATTCCAGCACTTTGGGAGGCCGAGGCGGGTGACTCACTTGAGGTCAGGAGTTCGAGACCAGCCTGGCCAACATGGTAAAACCGTGTCTTTACTAACATACAAAAATTAGCCGGGCGTGGTGGTGGGTGCCTGCAATTCCAGCTACTCAGGAGGCTGAGGCAGGAGTCACTTGAACCAGGGAGGCGGAGGTTGCAGTGAGCTGAGATCGCACCACTGCACTCCAGCCTGGGCGACACAGCGAGACTGTCTCAAAATAAATAAATAAATAAATAGTTACAACAATAATAATAAAGAAATAGGCTATGTGGAGGGACATCCTGGAGGGTGAAATGCCACCCTGGACTTTCTGGCCCCAGGAAAGCCAACACAACTAAACGAGTGAACTGAACCACACTCCATGGAACAGAATCCTCCAGCCAAGCACAGTCAACCCACAGGGGTGTGATAAATAAATTTTTGGCTGGGTGTGGTGGCTCACACCTATAATCCTAGCACTTTGGGAGGCTGAGGCGGGTGGATCATGAGGTCAAGAGATCGAAACCATCCTGGCCAAAATGGTGAAACCCCGTTGCTACTAAAAATACAAAAATTAGCCAGGGGTGGTGGTGCACACCTGTAATCCTAGCTACTTGGGAGGCTGGGGCAGGAGAATTGCTTGAACCTGGGAGGTGGAGGTTGCAGCGAGCCGAGACCGCGTCATTGCACTGCAGCCTGGGCAACAGAGCAAGACTCCATCTGAAAAAAATAAAATTACATTTTTGTTGTTTTAAGCCACTGCCTTTTGGAGCCTTTTGTTATGCAGGGGAAGAACTGAAATAACTACCTTTCCACTATACTAATAAAGGGTTTCCACAGTAGTACATAATGCAGACTCCTGCTGCTAGATTGTGGATGGAAAAGGTCTGAAACCGTCTTTCCACCAGGCCATGGGAAAATCACTGGCAAAAGCCACTGCTAATGAGAGTGTGTGTCATCCCTCTTAGGTGTGACCCATAGGAGGGAACAGATGTGCCATCAAAATTTTTCCACCTGAGTTGCCGTTTTCCAGTACGAATATTTTTCCATGCCACAAATCCAAAAGACATTTTGGTGACAAACAGCCAATAAGAGGACACTCAGCACTTCGGGAGGCTGAGGCAGGCAGATCACTTGTCAGGAGTTTGAGACCAGCCTGGCTAATGTGGAGAAATCTCGTTTCTAACTAAAAATACAAAAATTAGCCAGGCGTAGTCACGGTTGCTTGTAGTCCCAGCTACTTGGGAGGCTGAGGCAGGATAATCACTTGAACCTGGCAAGTGGAGGTTGCAGTGAGCCAAGATTACGCCACTGCACTCCAGCCTGGGCAAGAGAGTGAGACTCTGTCTGGGAAAAAAAAAAAAAAAGAAGACACTCAGACTTGTAATAACTGGCTTTTGCTTTATTGTGTAATTTACACAGGACAACCCCAAATTCCACACTTCGTTTTTCTCTTCTGCCTTCATTATTCTTTCAATATCTAATCTATGTCAACAGAGATCGTTTCTCCCAATAACATAGGTGGTTTGATCCTCAACCAGGATGCACAGGCCCTACAAGATCCCAGCCCTCCAACCCGGACACCTGGACCCTCCCATTTGACTGCAGCCTTGTCTGTTTGTACTGGGGCTCTGCCCTGGTCCTGTTACCCCTGAGGTGTCCGGAAGGTAGGAATGCCAAACAGGATCCGTGTGATGTGTCAACTCTGAGTAAATACAGGAGGCTGCTAGGAGCCCTCAGCTGAGGATTGAGAGGCAGGCAGTGTCTGGGTTCCATTTCAAAGAATGCTGTGATGCATTAGCAATGTCTGCTATGGCAACACCCATTAGAAGCACCTGGAAAGGGGGTTTTGGGAAACGGGCTCAGAAAGGAGCAAGGTGTGTCCGTTCCATTCTTGCCTTAGGTGGCTGTTCCATTACCCAGGCTACGCTATCTCAGTGGCCAGGTGGCTGAGGAGGAAGTCTGAAGGCCACAGAGTTGCAAGTGGCTTCCCTGGGGCCTGCAGGGGACAGCACAGGCCCAAAGCTAGAGGAAGCTTGGAAGGGCGCCTACACTGGGTCCTGCGGGGCTCTGCATACTGCAGGCCACCATGGTGTAGCTCCTTATCCTCTGGAGTCTGTCTCATCCAGGAGAAGACAGCTGGCTGGCCTCAGAGCGTTGCATGCAACTCAGGGGTGAAAACATTTTTATGTGACACAGACACACAATGGGCTTTACCTCTGGATAAACTTGGAAACTTTCCATCCAAACGAAAAGGGTGTATCTTCTGTATGTTGCCAAGAAGCCTAAGCTGAGTACAAGGACAATCTTACTTTAATCAAGTTCCAGAATGAGGGTACACAGCTTCGAAAAGCAGTCTGTAGCAGAAGATGCAAGGGTGTGTGTAAAGCCATGTTTCTAGAATATAACAGGAAACACACACAACCCCAATGTGGCCTTTTGCGAACCCTTGATGCTGCTCCATACTGGGCGCAGGCGGCTACTTCGTCCAGCTGACTTTGGGAATGTCGTAATGCTCCGTGAGTGTGTCCAGGTGTCTGTTGAAGTCCTGGGAAGGCGGAGTACAAGGCTGGTGTCAGCGTAGACCCAAGCGGGGTACTGGGGAGAAGTGGCACTGCCCAGCCCCACCTCTCCCACATCCTCTCTCTCCTGAGCCCGCCCTCTCAAATTCACCCTGCCAGGTCTTACAGACTCCTGAACCCTGGGCTCCCCTTTGAATAACCCTAGGGAAGTGTCACTTCTGTTAGGTAAACTTCCCTTCTCGTCAACATGCCAACAGCTCCCTCTGCCAGCTGATAGCCTCTGGGCCCAGCTGGGACCCTGAATGGCTCAGTCTCCCCCGCTGGACACGGCGACTCACCTCCACTCTCTGCTTGTGGGTTTTGGATGCTTTCTTTAGGATCCTTTCCATTTGCTGGAGAAAGAAGAGACATGGAGGTGAGTTTACAGGCTCAACACAGCCCAGGCTGGCATGGGGTGGAAGATGGAACCCTGGCCAGACTGGCTCTCACATTTAGAACAGCTGGAGGTTTCAGGCTGTGTGCCTTGTCCCCCTCCCTCAACTCCACCCAAGCTGGTCCAACAGGGAACCCAGGTCACTTGCCAGCTTCGTGAGTGGCAGGAAATGAACCAGCCATGCCTGAGCACGTACCCATGAGCAGACTCTGCTGGGAGCTGTCGGCATGCTTCCTGCATCCTGAGGTGGCTGTTAGCACTCCCAGTTTGGAGGAAAACAAAGTCCCAGAGTGGGTTTCAGGAATGTTGAGAAAGAGAGCGGTAAAGGGCCCGACACAGAGCAGCTGCTCAAGTGACACTTCCCATCCGATGTTAGGGCTACAAGACCACGACCATCCCCAGGGTTATTCTGAAATATGCCTCCTGCACCATGACCTGCTCCAATCCTCAGTTCAAACACTCAATGACGCCTGGAAAGGTCAGTATCTGGTAGCAGCTGGTAGTGTGGGCTGGGCGCGGTGGCTCATGCCTGTAATCCCAGCACTTTGGGAGGCTAAGGCAGGAGGGTAGCTTGAGCCCAGGAGTTCAAGACTAGCCTGGGCAACATAAGGAGACCCCAACTCTACAAAAAAATCAGGTGATTTTGGTGGCACATGCCTGTGGTCCCAGCTACTCAAGAGGATGGGGTGAGAGGACTGCTTGACCCAGGAGGTTGAGGCTGCAGTGAGCTATGATCGCACCAATGCACTCCAGCCTGGGTGACAGAGTGAGACAGACCCTGTCAAAAAAAAAAAAAAAAGAGCTGGAGTGTGGGATATAAAGCCAGACAGATCTGAGGCCACACCTGGCTCCACACTTTCTGGCTGGGTGACTGTGGCCCAGTCTTTGGTGCCCCTATAACGGTGCTGCCTATGATTCATCCCTCGTGCAGTCCCTATGCCGCACTGACTCTGACCTGGCCGTGGACTCAGTTAACTCAAAGGAACACAGTACCAGTTCTGGGTCCATGCGTAAGACCTGGCAGCGTTAGCTTTGTGCTCTTGGAAGCCAGTTGCTGTGCAGGAAGTCTGATGGCCCTGCTGGAAAGAAAGGACCTGGGAGATGACATGAAGGAAGAGGCCACGAAAGAAGCACTGACAGGTGGGGCATGGCGGCTCATGCCTGTAATCTCAGCACTTTGGGAGGCCGAGGTGGGAGGATCACTTGAGGTCAGGAGTTTGAGACCAGCCTGGCCAACATGGCGAAACCCCGTCTCTACTAAAAATACAAAAATTAGCCAGGTGTGGTGGTGTGCGCCTGTAGTCCCGGCTACTTGGGAGGCTGAGGCAGGAGAATAGCTTGAACCTGGGAGGTGGAGGTTACAGTGAGCTGAGATCGTGCCATTGCACTCCAGCCTGGGCAACAGAATGAGACTGTCTCAAAAAAAAAAAAAAAAAAAAAGCACTGAGGCACCAGCTATATGGTGGCAAAGCCATCTTAGATGCTCCAGCCCAGCTGCACCTTCAGAGACTCCAGGCCCAGCTGCCATCTGACCACACCAGACTCCAAGTGAGGTCAGACCCCGCTGAGCCCAGTCAACCCAGAGCATCATGAGCTATTATTGGTAGCGGCCATCTGGCTGCTCCTCTCTGTCCTCCCTCTTCTCCTTCATTCCCTCCTCACCTCCTTCTGTGTCCAGTCAGCCCTCACCTGGCTGATTCTCCCTCTAAGGCGAGCACCCTGCCCATCTCTGTCCCTCTTCCTGCTGCTGTGAGCCCAGCCGAAGCCTGTGTCTCCTTGAGAGAAGCCACACTGCCTTGTCCAGCTGCCACACAATGCCAGGCACCTGGCTGGGCTCTGCCCGCAGGCGTGACACCCAGCTACTATTTTAGTTTTTGCAGAGACGGGGTATCGCTATGTTGCCCAGGCTAGTCTTGAACTCCTGGGCTCAAGTGATCTTCCCACATCGGCCTCCCAAAATGTTGGGATTACAGGCATGAGCCACTGTGCCTGGCTGACTCCACTTGGATTTCTACTGGGGCACTGCATTTACCTTCTTTAAAACTATAGCTTTGGTTCGCCCCGCTCGACTCCCGCTCCAGAAAACCTGCTTTACCTGCAATCCTTCCCACCCCAGTAAACAGCACCTTCATTCATCAAACTGCCCAGCCCAAAATCTTGGTCATCCTTGACTCTTCTTTCTTTCCCAGCTTATATCCAACCCAACAGCTAACCCTGAATTCATCCTTGAAAACCTATTCCAAACCTGTTACCTTCCACTAGCTCCATCACAACTGCTCTACTCTGAGCTCCCATTATTAGTCTCTTGATAGCTGCATAAGTCTCTCATTCTGGCTCCAGCAATAAAATCTCAGCCCTGCCTCTGACTACAGCCTCAGAGTTAGAAGGGAAAGAAATGCATTCACTTGGCCAGGCATGATGGTTCATGCCTGTAATCCCAGCACTTTGGGAGGCCAAGGTGGGTGAATCGCTTGAGGTCAGAAGAGCGAGACCAGCCTGGCCAACATGGTGAAACCCCGTCTCTACTAAAAATACAAAAATTAGCTGGGCATGGTGGTGGGCACCTGTAGTCCTAGCTACTCAGGAGACTAAGGCAGGAGAATCGCTTGAACCCAGGAGGCAGAGGTTGCAGTGAGCTGAGATCGTACCAATGCACTCCAGCCTGGGCAACAGAGCGAGGCTGTTTCAAAAAATTAAAAAAAGGCCGGGCGTGGTGGCTCACACCTTTAATCCCAGCACTTTGGGAGGCTGAGGCAGGTGGATCACCTGAGGTCAGGGGTTCAAGAACAGCCTGGCTAACAGGGTGAAACCCTGTCTCTACTAAAAATACAAAAAAAATTAGATGGGCGTGGTGGCAGGCGCCTGTAATCCCAGCTACTCAGGAGGCTGAGGCAGGAGAATCACTTGAACCCAGGAGGCGGAGGTTGCAGTGAGCCGAGATCGAGCCACTTCATTCCAGCCTCGGTGACAGAGCGAGACGGATTCTCACTCTGTTGCCAGCCTGGAGTGCAGTGACATGATCTCAGCTCACTGCAACCTCTGCCTCCCGGGTACTGGTTCAAGCAATTTTCCTGCCTCAGTCTCCCAAGTAGCTGGGATTACAGGCATGCGCCACCACACCCGGCTGATTTTTGTATTTTTAGTAGACACAGGGTTTCACCATGTTGGCCAGGCTGGTCTTGAACTCCTGACTTTGTGATCCACCCGTCTGACTTGTTAAATCCTTACCACAACCCTGTGAGGTAGACTTTAGTGCTACTTTAAGTAAAAGGTAACTGGCTTGCCCAGAGTCACACCACTAATTTGTGGTAGAGGCAGAGTCAAACTCAGGTCTGTCTTGCCAGAGGTGGTGCATCCATGTTTTCTGTGTGCCTGAATTAGATCTGGGAGTAAGGAGTTAATTGTCCCCAGTGTCCATTTTCCCCAGTGTCACCGTACAGAATCACCTAGACCAGGGTTAGGGTTTCCCAGCCTCGGTGCTACTGACATTTGGAGCCGGATCATTCTTTGCTGCAGCGGGCTGTCCTGTGTATCGCAGGTGTGTGGCGTCATCCCTGGCCTCTAGCCACTGTTGCCAGTAGTCTCCACCCCAACCCAGTTGAGAACCAAAAATGTTTCCAGACATTGCCACATGTGCTTAGGGGTGGGGGTTTAGGGGGGTGGAGACTACCCCCAGTTGAGAATCACTGACCTACACTGATTATTCCCTCTCCCCAGCATAATGGACCCAGTTTATCTATCTTACTATGAACTCTTCTGTTCTCCACTGCACACATTTATTGTGTTTAACATCAAGAAAAAATAATTTATCGAGTCTTAAAATACAATACAAACAAAGTCGTCATGGGCATGGCCATTCAATATCAACAGCTGAGACTGGGTGCGGTGGCTCACGCCTGTAATCCCAGCACTTTAGGAGGCTGAGGTGGGCGGATCACTTGAGATCAGGAGTTAGAGAGCAGCCTGGCCAACATGGTGAAACCGCGTCTCTACGAAAAATACCAAAATTAGCCGGGTGTGGTGGCGGGCGCCTGCAAATCCCAGCTACTCGGGAGGCTGAGGCAGAATTGCTTGAACCCGGGAGGCAGAGGCTGCAGTGCTCTGACCCCACCAAAAATAAATAATTTTTAAAAAAATACAACATGTTTGAATCTGCCAAACAAAGTTGTCTTGGAAACAAACTTTGTGGTGACTTCGAGCGGCGAGCATGGCCATTTAATATCAAGAGCTGGCATCCACTGAACATTTATGCACTGCCTTTTACTTTCATGACTTCCTCTCAAGTTCCCAACTCTCTTAGAAGTACTATCCTGACTCGTACAGAGGAGGAAACTGAGGCACTGGAATCCAAACCCGGATCTCCAGCTCTGGGCTCCTTTCAACGCCAGTTCTCGCTCTCCCCTCTCTGCTGCCTACTAGGGCCAGCGGGGGCTTCTCATCCTTGGAGCTCCCCCCGGCAGAGGGTGACTCTTCTCTCACTCACTCACAGCATCCTCTCCCCGTAATTAAGGTCTCCTCTGACCGCTCCCCTGCCCTCGGAGCGTCCCAGCCCTGACCCCAATTTCGAGTCTCCCGACGCCAGGTGTTCCCAACCTCCCCGCTGCCTTCTGCTTCTGCTCACCCGCTTCTCCTGCATTTTCTCGAAGGCCGCCTGGGCCGGGGTCCGCTTGTCCAGGCCGCGCCGCTTCTCCTCCTCGTTCTTTTTGCTCGTTCCCATTGCTTCCAGGAGTTTCGCTTTATCTTTGTCCTTCTTTTTCTTCTTCCTGGAAAAAGACATGAGGAGGGGGCGGGTCGGAGGGTCAGGGCCAGGGGTCCCGAGAAAAGGTCTAAGGGGAATGAAGACGGAATCCCGCGGGCCCTCGGGCCTCACCGCTTGGTCACTCCCAGCTCTGCGACGCCTTTCAGCTTCAGGGGTCCCTTTTGGACCTGCTCGTAGGCCTCCATTACACTCTCCGGTGGTTCGGTAGATGGATTGCCACACTTCCTGTTTGCAAACACTATTTCCGCCCGAATGCCCGCCTTGCTTCTCTTTGATTGGCTGAGCTACAAGGTGAGCATGCGTCCTTCGTTCTGGACCTGGGCCACACTTCCGGGTAGTGGGCGGGACAGAGAGCCAAGCGAATGAGTGCCCTTCGCTTCCTATCTGCTGCCACACTTCCGAATTTGACGCCCACTTCCGGTCTCCCATTCTTCACACAGGGTGCTGGAAACCCAACCCCTTTTTGAGCGTTTTGCGCACTTTTGGGTGACCTAGTCTCTCTCCTTGATTTTTTTTCTTTTTTAGAGACACGATCTTGGTCTGTCACCTAGGCTGGAGTGGAGTGGCGCGATCGTAGCTCACTGCAGCCTTGAACTCCTGAGCTCAAGAGATCCTCCCGCCTCAGCCTCCCCAGTAGCTGGGACTACAGACGGGCGCCACTGAGCGGGGCTAATATTTTCATTTAAATTTTTTTGTCGAGATGGGGCCTCGCAGTGTTGTCCAGGCTGGTCTCGAACTCGTGGGTTCAAGTGATCCTCCGGCTTCAGCCTTCCAAAGCGCAGGGATCACAGGCCTGAGCCACGCCCCCCACCCCCGTTCTCTTTTATTGCCATATTTTGAGCGTTCACTGGATAGCTGAACCTAATTTTGTAAACCTAATCAGTATTCATTAATTTGTCAGCTTTAGGTAAACGACAATATCATGTGACAAGGTTGGTGGTATGTTAAAACAATTAAAAATCTATTTTATGCCGGGCGCGGTGGCTCACGCCTGTAATCCCAGCACTTTGGGAGGCCGAGGTGGGCGGATCACGAGGTCAGGAGACAGAGACCATTCTGGCTAACATGGTGAAACCCCGTCTCTACTAAAAACACAAAAAATTACCTGGGCGTGGTGGCGGTAGTCCCAGCTACTCGGGAGACTGTGGCAGGAGAATCGCTTGAACCCAGGAGGCGGAGGTTGCAGTGAGCTGAAATCACACCACTGCACTCCAGCCTGGGTGACAGAGAGAGACTCCATCTCAAAAAAAAAAAAAGTATATGGCCGGGCGCAGTGGCTCACGCCTGTAATCCCAGCACTTTGGGAGGCCAAGGCGTTGGATCATGAGGTCAGGAGATCAAGACCACCCTGGCTAACACGGTGAAACCCCGTCTCTACTAAAAATAGAAAAAATTAGCCGGGCGTGGTGGCAGGCACCTGTAGTCCCAGCTACTCAGGAGGCTGAGGCAGGATAATGGCGTGAACCCGGGAGGCAGAGCTTGCAGTCAGCCAAGATTGCACCACTGCACTCCAGCCTGGGTGACAGAGCGAGACTCTATCTCAAAAAAAAAAAAAAGTATATATATATTTAAATCAGCACTTTGGGAGACCAAGGTAGGCAGTTCACGTGAGGTCAGGAGTTGGAGACCAGCTTGGCCAACATGGCGAAACCCTGTCTCTACTAAAAAAACAAAAACAAAACAAAAAACAAAAATTAGCTGGACATGGTAGCATGCACCTGTAGTCTCAGCTACTTGGTAGGCTGAGGCAGGAGAATAGCTTGAATCCGGGAGGCGGAGGTTGCAGTGAGCCAAAATCGCACTACTGCACTCCAGCCTGGTCAACAAAGACTCTATCTCAAAAAAAAAAAAAAAAAAAAAAAAAGAAAATAGAGATAGGGTATTGCTGTGTTGTCCAGGTTGGTCTCAAACGCCTGTCCTCAAGCAGTCCTCCCGAAGCATTAGAATTACAGGCGTGAGCTACCACCCCTGGCCCTTTTCATCCTTTCAGCACTGTGTGGTTTTCTTACATAGGATGTGTACATGCATATATCTTTTTTTGTTTTTTGAGACAGAGTCTCGCTCTGTTGCCCAGGCTGGAATGCAGTGGCATGATTTCGGCTCACTGCAACTTCCACCTCCCAGGTTCAAGAGATTCTCCTGCTTCAGCCTCCTGAGTAGCTGGGATTACAGGCGCCCACCACCATGCCCTGCTAATTTTTGTATTTTTAGTAGAGACGGGGTTTTGCCATGTGGCCCAGGCTGGTTTCGAACTCCTGACCTCAAGGGATCTGCCTGCCTCAGCCTCCCAAAGTGCTGGGATTACAGGCATGAGCCACCGCGCCTGGCCTTTGCATACATCTTTTTAATGTCAGCAGAGGACTATGGGAATTTTTGGTTTCTTCTCTATTTCCCTCTGTATCAAAAACCTAGTAAAAAAAAAAAACTATTATGAGAAAAATTTAAAAAGACTGTGCCTACCAAGTATCTGTGAAGATGTGTTGAAACTGGAACTCAAACATGCTGCTGTTGTGAATGTAAAATGGCATAAACAGTTTAGAAATCAGTCTGACAGTTCTTTAAAAGATTAAGCATTCACTTATACTATGACAAAAGAATTAGATTCCTACGTTTTAACCCAAGTGAAATGAAAGTATAGACCCATATAAAATTGTGAACATGAATGTTCACTGCAGATTTATTTGTAATAGCCAACAAATTAGAAACAGCCCTAATACTGCCCCAGATAAATGAATGAACATAATCCGTGCCCACAAATCTTGGCTGACTTTTGCAACCAATGGAATTGCTAGGTCCAAGGTTATGCACATTTGCACATTTTATTTCTCATAGATTTTGTCCAAATTGTGCCAGGGTGGGTTTTTTTTTTTTTTTAAATTGGCGGCGGGGGGGTGGGGTAGTGGGGAGAAGGCAAAGGAGGTGGAGGAGAAGCAAACGTCCTCAAATCTACCGGACACAAGAAAAAGGAGGGCACAGGGGCTGCCTTTCTCAGTCCTACCTGCAGGGGGCAGCAAGTCACTGCCTAATTATCCGTCCACAACTGGAAAAGACTGTGCAGAGGGGCTTCTGGTACCAGGTGATGGGGGCTACCAGCACTTTTGTGTCAAAAGAAAGGCGATCTTCTTCCGGGCGCGATGGCTTACACCTGTAATCCCAGAACTTTGGGAGGCCGAGGCGGGCGGATCACGAGGTCAGGAGATTGAGACCATCCTGGCCAACATGGTGAAACCCCGTCTCTACTAAAAATAAAAAAATTAGCCGGGCGTGGTGGCGCGAGCCTGTAGTCCCAGCTGCTCAGGAGGCTTGAGGCGGAGAATCACTTGAACCCGGGAGGCGGAGGTTGCAGTGAGCGGAGATCGTGCCACTGCACTCCGCCCTGGCGACAGAGCAAGATTCCGTCTCAAAAAAAAAAAAGAAAAAGAAAAAGAAAAAAAATTAGCCGGATGTGGTGGGGCACACTTGTGGTCTCAGCTCCTCGGGAGGCTAAGGCAGGAGGATCACTTGAGCCTGGGTGTGGGTGTTCGAGGGTGCAGTAATCTAGGATCTTGATTGATGCACTCTAGCTTGGGCAATAGAGCAAGATTCTATCTCAATAAAAAAGGGAAAAGAAAATGATTACGTTGAGTCTTTTTTTTTTTTTTTTTTTTTTTTTGAGACGGAGTCTCGCTCTGTCACCCAGGCTGGAGTGCAGTGGCGCGATCTCGGCTCACTGCAAGCTCCGCCTCCTGGGTTCACGCCATTCTCCTGCCTCAGCCTCTCCGAGTAGCTGGGACTACAGGCACCCACCACCATGCCCGGCTAATTTTTTGTATTTTTAGTAGAGACGGGGTTTCACCGTGGTCTCGATCTCCTGACCTCGTGATCCGCCTGCCTCGGCCTCCCAAAGTGCTGGGATTACAAGCGTGAGCCACCGCGCCCGGCCTACGTTGAGTCTTGAGTACAAATTTTAAAAAACTACAACAAAAGAAAAAGAAATAGTAATGTGCTAATGTTAAATTCTCAGTAGTGCTAAATGTGCTGTGGTTGTGTAAGATGTTAACATTAGAGCCGGGCTCAGTGGCTCACACCTGTAATCCCAGCACTTTGGGAGCCGAGGCGGGTGGATCATTTGAAGTCAGGAGTTTGAGACTAGCCTGGCCAACATGATGAAACTGCGTCTCTACTGAAAATACAAAAATTAGCCGGGCGTGGTGATGCACACCTGTAGCCCCAGCTACTGGGTAGGCTGAGGCAGGAGAATCGCTTGAACGCAGGAGGCAGAGGTTGCAGTGAGCCGAGATTTTGCCATTTGCTATTTCACTCCAGCGTGGGTGACACAGTGAGACTACATCTCAAAAACAAAACAAAACAAAACAAAACCAAATAACAAATAATAACAAAAAAACCATTAGAGGAAGCAGGTCAAAAGGGTTATGGGAGCTCTCTGTATCATCCTTGCAATTTAATTAATTAGTTTATTTATTTATTGAAACGGAGTCTCACTCTGTCACTCCAGGCTGGAGTGCAGTGGCGCGATCTTGGCTCACTGCAACCTCCGCCTCCCAGGTTCAAGCAATTCTCCTGCCTCAGCCTCTCCAGTAGGTGGGATTATACGCATGTGCCACCACATCCGGCTATTTTTTTTTTTTTTTTTTTTTTTTTTTTGAGACGGTGTCTTGCTCTGTCGTCCAGGCTGGAGTGCAGTGGCACAATCTTGGCTCGCTATAACCTCTGCCTCCCAGGTTCAAGTGATTCTCCTGCCTCAGCCTCCTGAGAAGCTGGGACTACAGGCACATACCACCATGCATGGATAATTTTTTGTATTTTTAGTAGAAATGGGGTTTCTCCATATTGGCCAGGCTGGTCTCGAACTCCTGACCTCAAGTGATCTGCCTGCCTTCGCCTCCCAAACTGCAGGGATTACAGGCGTGAGCCACTGCGCCCAGACCATCCTTGCAATTTTAATGTAAATTTAAAATTATTTCAAGACTAAAAGTTTATTAGGAAAAGAAAGAGGCTGGGCGTGGTGGCTCATGCCTGTAATCCTGTAATCCCAGCACCTTGGGATGCTGAGGCAGGTGGTTCCCCTGAGGTCAGGAGTTCGAGAACAGCCTGGCCAACATGGTGAAACTCTGTGTCTACTGAAAATACAAAAATTAGCCAGGCGTGGTAGCAGGCGCCTGTAATCCCAGCTACTCGGGAGGCTGAGGTAGGAGAATCACTTGAACCTGGGAGGCGGAGGTTGCAGTAAGCCGAGGTCGCACTACTGTACTCTAGCCTGGGCGACAGAGCAAGACTCCATCTCCAAAAAAAAAAAAAAAGTGAAAAGGGAAAAGAAAGAATCTGTACAGGAATTAAGTGAGGGTGGGGCTTGACTTTCTAGCCAGCTTTGCAATAATGTCAAGCTCGCTGAGTGAGCTCCCACTTCAGGAATGTAGCTAAGCGCATGGGATTCCACATCCCCATTCCTCACATCCTAGGGGATTTTCTTCCTTAGCCACTGCCTCCATTCTGTGAGTTTTGAAGCGGATGCTTTTAATGGGTGTGCATGTATAGGCAATGAGAATGCTCCAACAGTACTTTCGAGATGCATCTTGATTTTGGAGGTATTAAAATATGGAACAAAATGTGTATGTTTAAATGGAGGGGAAGTAATTTTTTAAATTAAACTTTTAATTTGAAATAATTGAAGGCTCACATGCAATTTTAAGAAATAAACAGAGGCCAGGCATGGTGGCTCATGCCTGTAATCCCAGCACTTTGGGAGTCTGAAGCGGGCAGATCCCTTGAGCCAAGGGGTTCAACACCAGCCTGGGCAACATGGTGAAACCCAGTCTCCTCCCAAAATACAAAAGTTAGCTGGGTGTGGTGGCAGGTGCTTGTAGTCCTAGCTACTCAAGAGGCTGAGGTGGGAGGATCGCTTCAGCCAGAGAGTTTGGGGCTGCAGTGAGCTATGATCGCACCGCTGCACTCCAGCCTGGGCGACAGAGTGAGACCCTGTCTCTAAAAAAAAAAAAAAAAATTCCTCGTTGCTCTTTTGTAGCCATACACACTTATCCCCTCACCCCCATTCCTGCACAGCTGGCAAACAAGGATCTGTTCTCTATTTCTCTGATGTTGTCATTCATTTTAAGAATGTGATATAGCCGGCCGGGCGCGGTGGCTCATGCCTGTAATCCCAGCACTTTGGGAGGCTGAGGTGGGCGGAACACGAGGTTAGGAGATTGAGACCATCCTGGCTAACATGCTGAAACCCCGTCTCTACTAAGAAAAATACAAAAAAAATAGCCGGAAATGGTGGTGGGCGCCTGTAGTCCCAGCTACTCCGGAGGCTGAGGCAGGAGAATGGCGTGAACCTGGGAGGCGGAGCTTGCAGTGAGCTGAGATGGCGCCACTGCACTCCAGCCTGGACGACAGGGTGAGGGTGAGACTCCGTCTCAAAAAAAAAAAAAAAAAAAAAGAATGTGATACAAATGGAATCATACAATGTGTAACCTGCTAGGATTGGTTTGTTTTCCACTCAGCATAATGCCCTAGAAGTTCATCCAAGTCGTAATATCTGTCTTTTCTATTCCCCAGTAATTTTCTATGGTGTGGATGTATCCATTTACTTAAGCATTCACATGTGGGTTGTTTCCAGTTTGGGGTTATTAAGATAAAACATCTGTTACAGATTTTTATGTGAACATAAGTTTCCATTCCTTTGGAATTGCCCAAAAGTGTAATTACTGGATGATATGGTAGCTGCATATTTAAACTACATTAAAAAATTGTGATAAAGGCTGGGTGTGGTGGCTCATGCCTGTAATCCCAACACTTTGGGAAGCTGAACAAAAAAATAATGGTAAAGGCTGGGCGAGGTGGCTCACTCCTGTAACACCAGCATTTTGGGAAGCCGAGGCGGGTGGATCACCTGAGGTCAGGAGTTCAAGACCAGCCTGATCGACATGGTGAAACCCATCTCTACTAAAAATATAAAAATTAGCTGAGTGTGGTGGCGGGCGCCTGTAATCTTAGCTACTCAGGAGGCTGAGGCAGGAGAATCGCTTGAACCCAGGAGGTGGAGGTTGCAGTGAGCTGAGATCACGCTATTGCACTCCAGCCTGGGTGACAAGAGTGAAACTTCTTCTCAAAAAACAAACAAAAAACCCCCAAAGACATTGTGGTAAGAACACAACATGTGATTTGCCTTCTTCTTCCTCTTCTTTTTTTAGAGACAGGGTCTGTTGCCCAGGTTGGAGTACAGTGGCACAATCACGACTCACTGCAGCCTCAACCTCCTGGGCTCAAGCAATCCTCCCACCTCAGCCTCCCAATAGCTGGTACCATAGAGCATGCCACTACATCCGGCTAGTTTTTGTATTTTTTGTAGAGACAAAGTTTCATCACATTGCCCATGCGGGTCTTTAACTCCTGAGATCAAGAGATCCACCCGCCTTGGCTTCCCAAAGTGCTAGGAATACAGGTGTGAGCCACATTGCCCGGCCTATAGTTTTAATTTTTTTTGGACCTTCATACTGTTTTCCATAGCAGCTACACCATTTTGCATTCCCACCAACAGTGTGTAAGTGTTCCAATCTCTCCACACCCCTGACAACACTTGTTGTCTTTTGTTGTTGTTGTTGTTGTTGTTTTGTTTTGGTTTGGTTTTTTTGAGGTGGAGTCTCACTCCGTCACCCAGGCTGGAGTGCAGTGGAGCGATCTCAGCTCACCATAACCTCCACCTCCCGGGTTCAAGCGATTCTCCTGCCTCAGCCTCCTGAGTAGCTGGGACTATAGGCGCATGCCACCACGCCCAGCTAATTTTTTGTATTTTTAGTAGAGATGGGGTTTTACCGTGTTAGCCAGGATGGTCTCGAACTCCTGACCTTGTGATCCGCCCACCTCAGCCTCCCAGAGTGCTGGGATTACAGGCGTGAGCCACTGCATCCAGCCTGTTGTTGTTTTTACTCACCATCTTGACAGCTGTGAGGTGATTTCTCATTGTGGGCTTGATTTACATTTCCCTGATGGTTAGTGATGTGCAGCATTCTTATTATTACAATCTGTTCTATCTCCTATATTGCAAGGGGTATTGTTGCCTGTGGCTTATTGTAATGAAGCTGGAATTGATCCATACAAAGATAGAATTAATTTTTCTTTTTTTTTTTTGAGACAGATTCTTGCTCTGTGGCCCAGGCTGGAGTTCAGCGGCACGATCTCGGCTCACTGCAGCCTCCGCTTCATGGGTTCAAGCGATTCTCTTGCCTCAGCCTTCCAAGTAGCTGGGATTACAGGCGTATGCCACTACGCCTGGCTGATTTATATATTTTTAGTAGAGACAGGGTTTCTCTGTGTTGGCCAGGTTGGTCTCGAATTCCTGACCTCAGGTGATCCACCCACCTTGGCCTCCCAAAATGCTGGGATTACAGGCATGAGCCACCTCACCTGGCCAAAATTAATTTTTCTATGCCAGGCTGGGTGTAAATTTTCTATGCCAGGCCGACTCACACCTGGCCTGGTGTGCAATCCAAACACTTTGGGAGGCTGAGGCAAGAGGATCACTTGAGCCCAAAAGTTTGAGAACAGCTTGAGCAACATATTGAGACCTGATCTCTACAAAAATTACAAAAAATGCGGATCACGAGGTCAGGAGATTGAGACCATCCTGGCTAACACGGTGAAACCCCGTCTCTACTAAAAATATAAAAAATTAGCTGGGTGTGTTGGCGGGCGCCTGTAGTCCCAGCTACTCGGGAGGCTGAGGCAGGAGAATGGCGTGAACCCGGGAGGCGGAGCTTGCAGTGAGCCGAGATTGCGCCACTTCACTCCAGCCTGGGCGACAGAGCGAGACTCTGTCTCAAAAAATAAATAAATAAATAAATAAATAAATAAATAAATAAATAAATAAAAAAATAAAATAAAAAAATAAATAAAAAACTGAAAATAGTAACTGCTGGAGAAGATGCGAAATAACTAGAACCTACAAACACTAATGGTGAGAAAGCAAACTAGTACAGCCTCTTTAGGAAGAAGTTTGGCAAGTTTCTTATATATTTAATATGACCCATTAATCCTACCCCTCGATATCTACCCAAGTGGAACAACAACAACAAAAATACAAAAAATTAGCCGGTGTGGTGGCACCTGCCTGTGGTCCCAGCTACTCAGGTGGGTGAGATGGGAAGATCAGTTGAGCCCAGAAGTTTGAGACGAGTCTGAACAACATGGTGAGACCCCGTCTCTACGAAAAATTAAAAAATTAGCCAGGTGTGGTGGTGTGCACATTTCATGTAAATAGAATCACACTATATGGGACCATTCGTCTCTAGCTTCTTTCTCTCAGCATCATGTTTTTGTTTTCTTCTTTTCTCTTTTTTGCAAAAGTTACCTTGATTGGCGTAATGTTTTTATTTGGGTTGTCTTTCTAGTTTTGAGGTGTAAGAGTTCTTAGTTTTTATTGTGGGTTTTGTTTTTTGTTTTTTTTTCGAGATAGAGTCTCGCTCTTGTTGCCCAGGCTGGAGTGCAATGGCACGATCTCAGCTCACTGCAACCTCCCGCTCCCGGGTTCAAGCGATTTTTCTGTCTCAGCCTCCCGAGTAGCTGGGATTACAGGTGCCCACCACCATGCCTGGCTAATTTTTTGTATTTTTAGTAGAGACAGGGTTTCACTATGTTGGCCAGGCTGGTCTCTAACTCCTGACCTCAGGTGATCCACACCCCTCGTTCTCCCAAAGTGCTGCGATTACAGGTGTGAGCCACTGCACCCGGCCCCAAGAGTTCTTTCTATATTCTGAATCGTAGTTCCTTATGAGATATATGATTTGCAAATACAGTTAGCCCTTCATATCCAGTTTCCTTATCCATGAATTCAATAAACCACAGAGTGAAAATACCTGGAACCAATAAATTAAAAATAATACACAATAAAAAGAATACAAATAAAAATGTATAACAATTATTTATGTAGCATTTATATTTCATTAGATATTATAAGTAATTTAGAAATAATTGAAAGTATATGGAGGGCTGGGCATGGTGGCCCATGTAATCCCAGCACTTTGAGAGGCCAAGGTGGGCTGGATCACTTGAGGTCAGGAGTTTGTGACCAGCCTGGCCAACATGGCAAAACCCCGTCTGTACTAAAAATATAAAAATTAGCTGGACACGGTGGTGTGCACCTGTAATCCCAGCTACTAGGGAAGCTGAGGCAGGAGAATTGCTTGAACCTAGGAGGCAGAGGTTGCAGTGGGCTGAGATTGCGCCACTGCACTCCAGCCTGGGTGACAGAGCGAGACTCCATCTCATAAAAATAAAATAAAAATAAATAAATAAATAAATAAATAAATAAATAAATAAATAAAGTGTATGGAGGATGTGCACAGGCTATATGCAAATATTATGCCATTTTATATAAATGACTTGAGCATCTGAGCATTTGTCCCATTCTGTGGGCATGACAGGTTTTTGTGTGAACCTAGTTTAAATTTTTTTTTACATTATACTTTATTTTTTAAGTAGTTTAAGTAGCAGTCTTAGTTTCACAGCAAAATTGATCAGAAGGTACAGAGATTTCCTGTACACCTGCTGCTTTCATACTTGTATAGCTTCCCCTACAATCAACATCCTCCACATGCAAGTGCATGACAGTAGCTAGTCTGTTACAATTGATGAACTGACACTGATACATCATTATCACCCACAGTGGATAGTGGATAGTTTACATTAGGGGTCACTCTCAGTTGAACATAGGTTTTTATTTCCCTTGGGTAAACACCCAGGAATCTTTTTTTTTTTTTTTTTTTTGAGATAGGATCTCACTCTGTCTCCCAGGCTGGAGTGCAGTACACTGGAGCAATCATAGCTCACTTCATCCTTGACCTCCCTAGCTCAAGCAATCTCCCAAGTATTGCTGGATGCCACCAAGCCTGGCTAATTTTTGTATTTTTGTAGAGACGGGGCTTCACCATGTTGCCTAGGCTGGTCTCCAACTCCTGGGCTAAAGTGGTCCTCTTGCCTTGGCCTCCCGAAGTGCTGGGATTACAGGCATGAGCCACCATACCAGGCCCTGAATCTTGTAGTAAGGTTAAGTTTAATTCTACTAAAAAAAAACCCAGCCAACCTATTTTCCAGAGTGTCTATACCATTTTGCATCAACACCAGCAATGTATGAGCATTCCAGTTGCTCCACACCCTCACCAACACTTGATATTGTTTATTTTTTAAAAGTTATTCTTGGATGGCTGGGCATGGTGGTTCATGCCTGTAATCCTAGCACTTTGGGAGGCTAAGGTGGGTGGATCACTTGAGGTCAGGTATTCAAGACCAGCCTGGGCAACATAGACAGACCCTGTCTCCACAAAAAATACAAAAAAAAAAAAAATTAGCCAGATGTGGCAGCATGTGCCTCTAGTCCCAGCTACCTGGGAGGCTGAGGAAGGAGGGTCGCTGCAGTGAGCCATGATTGTATCACTGCTCTCCAGTCTGGGCGACAGAGTGAGACCCTGTCTCAAAAAAAAAAAAAAAAAAAAGTCATCCTTGGGGCATCTTTCAAGCCTGATCAGGGTCACATTTTACAAGATGACTGCACAGATTTGGTAGAGGATGCTTGATGAGGCCGAGGCAGGAAAGTCTGCTGGGAAACATTGCAATAGTCCAGGCAAGGTACAGAAAACACAGGTGAGACCCACAGTGAGAAGGGCATGGAGGGCCAGGCTAAGAAATTTAGACTCTCAGATTCTCCACCCAAGAGGATTCTGGGCCTTAATAAAGTTGGTAGCTGCTACATTAGATCTGCCCTTTGGGCCGGGCGAGGTGGCTTACACATGTAATCCCAGCACTTTGGGAGGCTGAGGCAGGCGGATCACCTGAGGTCAGGAGTTCGGGAGCAGCCTGGCCAACATAGTGAAACTCTGTCTCTACTAAAAATACAAAACTTAGCCAGGCGTGGTGGTGGGCGCCTGTAATAATCCCAGCTGCTCGGGAGGCTAAGGCAGGAGGATTGCTTGAACCTGGGAGGCGGAGTTTGCAGTGAGCCACTGCACTCCGGCCTGAGTGACAGGGTGAGACTCCATCTCAACAACAACAAAAAAAAGTCTACCTTTTTTTTTTTTGAGACAGAGTCTCACCTTGTCTCCCATGCCAGAGTGCAGTGGTGTGATCTCGATCTTTTTTTTTTTTTTGAGACTGAGTCTCACTCTGTCACCCAGGCCAGGGTGCAGTGGTGTGTGAGGAAAAGAAAGAGAGATCAGACTGTTACTGTGTCTATGTAGAAAGAAGTAGACATAAGAAACTCCATTTTGTTCTGTACTAAGAGAAATTCTCCTGCCTTGAGATACTGTTAATCTGTAACCCCAGCCCCAACCCTGTGCTTGCAGAGACATGTGCTGTGTTGACTCAAGGTTTAATGGATTTAGGGCTGTGCAGGATGCGCTTTGTTAAAAACGTGTTTGAAGGCTGTATGCTTGATAAAAGTCATCGCCATTCTCTAATCTCGAGTACCCAGGGACACAATACACTGCGGAAGGTCGCAGGGATCTCTGCCCAAGAAAGCCAGGTATTGTCCAAGGTTTTTCCCCATGTGATAGCCTGAGATATGGCCTCGTGGGAAGAGAAAGACCTGACCGTCCCCCAGCCTGACACCTGTAAAGGGTCTGTGCTGAGGAGGATTAGTGAAAGAGGAAGGCCTCTTTGCAGTTGAGATAAGAGGAAGGCATCTGTCTCCTGCTCATCTCTGGGAATGCGAATGTCTTGGTGTAAAACCCGATCGTACGTTCTATTTACTGAGATAGGAGAAAACTGCCTTATGGCTGGAGGTGAGACATGCTGGCAGCAACACTGATCTTTAATGCCCCGAGATGTTTGTGTAGAGTCAAACATAAATCTGGCCTACGTGCACATCAAGGCACAGCACCTTTCCTTAAACTTATTTATGACACAGAGACCTTTGCTCACATGTTTTCCTGCTGACCCTCTCCCCACTATTACCCTATAGTGCTGCCACATCCCCCTCTCTGAGATGGTAAAGATAGTGATCAATAAATACTGAGGGAACTCAGAGACCAGGCCTGGTGCGGGTCCTCCGTATGTTGAGCGCCGGTCCCCTGGGCCCACTGTTCTTTCTCTATACTTTGTCTTTGTGTCTTATTTCTTTTCTCAGTCTCTTGTCCCACCTGACGAGAAACACCCACAGGTGTAGAGGGGCTGGCCCCCTTCAGTGGTGTGATCTTGGCTCACTGCAATCTCCACCTCCCGGGTTCAAATGATTCTCCTTGCCTCAGCCTCCCGAGTAGCTGGGATTACAGGTGCCTGCCACCACACCCAGCTAATTTTTGTATTTTAGTAGAGACAGGTTTCGCCATGTTGACCAGGCTGGTCTCTAATTCCTGACCTCAGGCGATCCAGCCACCTCGGCCTCCCAAAGTGCTGGGATTACGGGCGTGAGCCACCGCACCCAGCCAAATGTCCTTTTTTAAATTTTTTTATTTTTTAGAGATGGGGTCACACTATGTTGCCCAGGCTGGAGTGCAGTGGCTATTCACAGGAGCAATCCCACTACTCATCAGCACAGGAGTTTTGACCTGCTCCATTTTTTTACCTGAGCCAATCCGCCTGTCCTAGGTAACCCGGTGGTCCCCAGCTACCGGGAGGCCACCATACTGATGTCAAACTGAATGTGGACATCCAGTCAGCATAGTGCACCATAGCCCAGAACTCCTGCGATCCCCCTGCTGCAGCCTCTGGAGTAGCTGGGACTACAGGCATGCACCACTGTGCCTGGCAGAATATTAAAGGCTCTGACAATTCCTGCAACAAAGAACTGTATCTGGTGTTATTTAACCCACTGTTTATCAACCTGAAAACTTGGATCACTTTTTTCAAGTCATAACATAATAATAATAGGGTGGGCACGGTGGCTAACAATTGTCATCCCAGCACTTTGCGAGGCTGAGGCACAAGGTTTGCTTGAGCCCAGGAGTTCGAGACCAGCCTGGGAAACATGGTGAAACCCCATCTCTACAAAAAAAAATACAAAAAAAGGGCCAGGTGTGGTGGCTCACACCTGTAATCCCAGCACTTTGGGAGGCCGAGGTGGGCGGATCACGAGATCAGGAGATCGAGACCATTCTGGCTAACACGGTGAAACCCCGTCTCTACCAAAATTACAAAAAATTAGCCAGACATGGCTGGGCACGGTGGCTCACGCCTGTAATCCCAGCACTTTGGGAGGCCAAGGTGGGCGGATCATGAGGTCAGGAGATCAAGACCATCCTGGCTAACATGGTGAAACCCTGTCTCTACTAAAAATACAAAAAATTAGCCAGGCGTGGTGGCAGGCGCCTGTAGTCCCAGCTACTTGGGAGGCTGAGGCAGGAGAATGGCGTGAACCCGGGAGGCGGAGCTTGCAGTGAGCAGAGATTGCACCACTGCACCCCAGACTGGGCGACACAGCGAGACTCCGTCTCAAAAAAAAAAAATACAAAAAAAATTTAGCTTGGCTTGGTGGACACCTGTGGTCTCAGCTACCTGGGATGCTGAGGCAAGAGAGTCACTTAAGCCCAGGAGGCAGAGATCGCAGTGAGCTAAGATCAAGTCACTGCACTCCAACCTGGGCAACAGAGTGAGACTCTGTTTCAAAAAAACAAGACGTAATAAAATAATAATGTCAATGCACACCCCAGAACTTCATCTAGCTTGTTCACCATTATGTTCCCAGTGCAGTGATGCAATCATGGCTCACTGCAGCCTCAAACTCCTGGGCTCAAGCAATCCTCCCACCTCAGCCTCCTGAGTAGCTGGGACCACAGGCATGCACCACCATGTCCAGCTAATTTTTGTATTTTTAGTAGAGACAGGGTCTTGCCATGCTGCCCAAGCCGATCTTGAACTTCTGGCCTAAGCAAACCTCATGCTTTGTCCCCCAAAAGTGCTGGGATTACAGGTATGAGCCACCTCGCCCAGCCAAAACCTTTTTTTTGGAGATGGAGTCTTACTCTGTCGCCCAGGCTGGAGTGCAATGGTGCAATCTTGGCTCACTGCAACCTCCGCCTCCTGGGTTCAAGCAATTCTCCTACCTCAGCCTCCTGAGTAGCTGGGATTACAGGCATGCGCCACAACGCCAGGCTAATTTTTGTATTTTTAGTAGAGACGGGGTTTTGCTGTGTTGGCCAGGCTGGTCTCGAATTCCTGACCTCAGGTGATCTGCCTGCCTCGACCTCCCAAAGTGCTGGGATTACAGGTATGAGCCGCCACCTTGCCCAGCCAAAACCTTTTTTTTTTTTTTAAATCTCAGATCCTGAGAATGACCCTATGAGATAGGTATAATGTAATTTTCATCTCATGAATGAGGTTCAGAGAAGTCAGGTGACTTGCCCAGGGCCACACAGCTAGTGGGCAGAGAGCTGGGATTTGAGCTGGAGTGTGCCCATAGCCTTTCCGTATACCCTGCCTGTCTCTTGAGTGTGCCCCATAACCCCAGCCTCACCTGGTGGTGGCAGATGTGGCCTCCCCACTGAGGTCTTCTCTGTGACATCCCACAGCCCTTATCCTTACCCGTGGACACATTCAGGCTGTTGTCCAGAGAGCCTGGCTGTAATTTGAGTCTCACCAAGCAGGGGGTGACGGCGTAGGTGGGCGGGTGACAGCCAGGGCAGGGAAATTTGCCCAGACATTGGTACACAACAGCCTGGCAACTCGTGTGGCCCTGAGGAAGCTGGGAGCCTTTGGCGTGCATCCCCCCGTCTGGGCTCTGGTTCACGCCATGGGCAACAAGCAGACAGTCTTCACACATGAGCAGCTGGAAGCATATCAGGTAGAGGCGGACAGGATGGGTCCTCAGTGGGTTTGACAACTTTGGTTCCGTGGTCTGGGAAATGGGAACAGAATCCCTTCATCCAGATGTACCGTCCGCCTGGGTTCCTGGTTCAGCGCTGTGTGTGGCAGCGTCAGGCCATCTGTGTGAGTGTGGGGTGGAGGGAGGAGGCCGTGGGAGGAGGCCCCAGAGGCAGGGTTCCTGTTAAGACAACACCTCTCTCCGCAGGACTGCACGTTTTTCACAAGGAAGGAGATCATGAGGTCAGTCCAGGGAGGAAGGGAGAGAAGACCTGGAAAAATGACCTTCTATTCATTGCTGGAGGATATTTGCAATTTGGTGTGTGTGTGTGTGTGTGTGTGTGTGTGTGTGTGTGTGTAAGTGGTCTTTCTTTCTCTTTCTTTCTTTCTTTTTCTTTATTTCTTCCCTTTCTCTCTCTCTCTCTCTATATATATATCTTTCTCTCTCTCTCTCTCTCTCTCCCTCTCTCCCTCCCTCCCTCCCTTCCTCTCTTCCTTCTTTTCTTTTTTTTTTTGAGACAGGGTCTCTCTCTGTTGCCTAGGCTGGAGTGCAGTGGTGCAATCACGGCTCATTGCAGTCTCGATCTCCCAAGGTCAGGTGATCCTCCCACCTCAGCCTCTCAACTAGCTAGGACCGCTGGTGCGAGCCACCACGCGCACCTCATTTTTGTATTTTTTTGTAGAGAAGGAGGTCTCACTATGTTGCCCAGGCTGGTCTTAAACCCTTGGGCTCAAGCGATCCGCCTGCCTCAGCCACCCAAAGTGCTGGGATTACAGGTGTGAGCCACTGTGCCCAACTGGTATTTCCAATTTGTTGGTACTCAAATGGGGAAGGGGGGCAGGTGTGGTCAGTGGACAGAGGCAGAGATGGAAAAGCTGAGAAGTCACATCTTGTCACATTGTCCCAGTCTCTAGGCTGATGAACTTGGGCTTTCTCCCAAGGGTGGCAGGGAGCCGTGGAACATGCACGAGCAGGGGAGAGACCATCAGCACGTTAGAAAGATTCTCCTGAGGCTGGGCGTGGTGGCTCATGCCTGTAATCCCAGCACTTTGGGAGGACAAGATGGGTGGATCACCTGAGGTCAGGAGTTTAAGATCAGCCTGGTCAACACGGTGAAACCCCGTCTCTGCTAATAATACAAAAATCAGCTGGGCGAGGTGGTGGGTGCCTGTAATCCCAGCTACTCAGGAGGCTGAGGCAGGAGAATCGCTTGAACCTGGGAGGTGGAGGTTGCAGTGAGCCGAGATCACGCCACTGCGCTCCAGCCTGGGTGACAGAGTGAGACTCTGTCTCAAAAAAGCAAAATGAAAGATAAAGATTCTCCTGAGACTGGGACTTGAGGCTGGGAGCCCAGGTGCAAAGTCCAGAGCCCACTCTGTGTTGTGGGCTTGGCATTAAGGTGAGGGTGTGAGGAGGTGGCCCAAGGCTGCTGCAGGTCCCTGGCGTGACCCAGCACGATGGACACAGATGAGTATCCCACATCATCACTCGGCCTGTGGGGCCATTGTCCAGGGGCCCCGACCCATGAACTTGGAGCTGTGAAACCCAAGCTGGCCAGGGTTCGGCTGCAGCGTGATCGGGGCCAAGGCCCCAATTGTGTAGTAAAAGGACATCCATTATTGATGGCCACACCTTTTACTAGCGAGCCCCATTGTCTGGGTGAGGACAGCTTGCAGGGTCACCTTGGCCATCACGATCAAATTACTGATGGGGAAACTGAGGCTCAGGCAGGGCGGGGCTGACCCCGGGCTGAAGGGTAGATGCACAGAGCCCCAAGGCGGTTGAAGTCTGACATTTCGTCTGTCCCAAGCTTCTTGCTTATCAGATAGAATAACCAGGGCACAGAGAGGGAGAGGAGAGGAACATGCTCAGAGCCACACAGAAACCTAAACCCAGGGTATTCCCTGAGGGGACCCCGACAGGGAACTGAGTGGTCAGGATGAAAGTTCTAGGTCTCCCCACCCTACCTGCATTGAGTTCCTAGTCATCATATGACCCGGGGACTCACGTCTCTCTCAGAGACAGTCCCTAGCAGCTTGGGGACCTCAGACCCACCAAGGATGGTCTCTGCAAGGCTGCTGCTCAGCCCTAATGAAGGTATGGTGTCACCAGGTGAGGGCATCTGAGTGGAAAACTGCTCTTACAATCTAGATAGTGTGTGTGGTATTCAGTTATTTGCAAAATGTCTTTTGTCTGCCCTTTAGAAAAGATGTGAATATTAGCTGTTTGTCTCTGCTCTGCCCCATGGAGGAAACCCTCCTTTTTTTTCCTTTCTTTCTTTCTTTTTTTTTTTTTTTGAGACAGAGTCTCATTCTTTTTTTTTTTTGAGACGGAGTCTTGCTCTGTCGCCCAGGCTGGAGTGCAGTGGCGCAATCTCGGCTCACTGCAAGCTCCGCCTCCCGGGTTCACGCCATTCTCCTGCCTCAGCCTCTCCGAGTAGCTGGGACTACAGGCGCCCGCCACCGCGCCCGGCTAATTTTTTGTATTTTTAGTAGAGACGGGGTTTCACCGTGGTCTCGATCTCCTGACCTCGTGATCCGCCCGCCTCGGCCTCCCAAAGTGCTGGGATTACAAGCGTGAGCCACCGCGCCCGGCCGAGACAGAGTCTCATTCTTGTTGCCCAGGCTGGAGTGCAGTGGTGCGATCTCGGCTCACTGCAACCTCTGCCTCCCGGATTCAAGTGATTCTCCTGCCTCAGCCTCCCGAGTAGTAGGGATTACAGGCACCTGCCGCCATGCCCAGCTAATTTTTTGTATTTTTAGTAGAGATGCAGTTTCACCATGTTGGCCAGGCTGGTCTCTAACTCCTGACCTCTGGTGATCCACCCGCCTCAGCCTCCCAAAGTGCTGAGATTACAGGCATGAGCCACTGCACCCAGCCCCTTCCTCCCATTATGAGGAGAGGAAGGGAAGGTATGAAAGTGAAGTATCTTTGGAGGCAGGGTCTTGCTGATAACATGACAATATCCAGAGATGTGTGGATTATATAGGATTCTCTGAATGCTTGCTGTGATCTGGCCATAAGCACCCTCCCTTCTCCCAACTGCATCTGCCTTATAAGCTCCTACTCATGCTTCAAAGCCCAGCACCAATGTCCCCTCTTCCAGGAACCCTCTTCTCCTCCCTAGCTTGCTTTCCCCAGTCCAGTCTCCCTTTGTCCTGTGGCCCTCTCTGCACCTTGGCCCTGCCCCCAGGGAGGTAGGAGTGCCTGTATCGGGCTCTGTATGCTTCAGGTCCAGGCCCAGGGCTGAGGGTTCTTGGGGACCCAGTATCCCTCGGTGTGCAGTGAGCATCTGTGAATGTGAAAGAGAAGGGACTTGGCCAGGTGCGGTGGCTCACGCCTGTAGCACTTTGGGAGGCCGAGGCAGGTGGATCACCTGAGGTCAGGAGTTTGAGACCAGCCTGACCAACATGGTGAAACCCCATCTCTACTAAAAATACAAAAGAATTAGCCGGGCGTGGCAGGGTGCACCTGTAATCCCAGCTACTTGGGAGGCTGAGGCAGGAGAATTGCTTGAACCCAGGAGGCAGAGGTTACAGTGAGCCGAAATTGCGCCACTGCACTCCAGCCTGGGCAACAGTCTCAAAAAACGAAGGGACAAGCCTCTTGCCTGCTCCCTGCTCCCTGCTCCCAGCCTTTCTCAGCTTTTTCCTCCCCACATCAGGCTCTTCTATCGCTACCAGGACCTGGCCCCGCAGCTCGTGCCCCTCGACTATACCACCTGCCCCGATGTGAAGGTGCCCTACGAGCTCATTGGCAGCATGCCCGAGCTGAAGGTATGCCCAGGCCATGGGACAAACAGGGGAAAAAATAGTAGAGATGTCTCTCGTTGCATTCCTCTGAGGTCGGTGCTGCAGTTATCCCCATTTTAAAGATAAGAAAACTGAGGCTCAGAGAGGTTAAGACACTTGTTCACGGTCACACAGCTACAATGTGACAGAGACAGGGTTAAAACCCAGAGTTGGCCGGTGTGGTGGCTCAAGCCTGTAATCCCAGCACTTTGGGAGGCCGAGGCGGGTGGATCACCTGAGGTCAGGAGTTCAAGACCAGCCTGGCCAACGTGGTGAAACCCCGTCTCTACTAAAAATACAAAAATTAGCTGGGCGTGGTAGCGCACACCTGTAATCCCAGCTACTAGGGAGACTGAGGCAGGAGAACTTGAACTCAGGAGGTGGAGGTTGCAGTGAGCAGAGATCTAGCCACAGTACTCCAGCCTGGGTGACAGAGTGAGACTCTGTCTCAAAAAACAAACAAGCAAACAAACAAAAAACACCCAGAATTGGGAGGATGAAACAAAATAACACAGGTAACAAATTCAGTACAGGGTGTGTTGTGTATCAAGTACTCAGAGAACGTTCTTCTTGTAACAGGAGCTGCTAAATGCAGGTTTTATCAGCAGGATGTTTGACACATGGCTTGTGCCTCCAAGGGGAACTTGAGGGTTGAGTTAGTGACTGTGAGTAGGGTTGATTTTATTGCAAGTGACAAAAACCTTATTTGAGAGGGACAGAATGGATTGGATCAAAATGGATTGCCCCTGAACAACAACAAAAAAATCCAGAGGCAGGGACAGTGTCAGGTACAGCTGGAACCAGGGCCTCTGATGATGTTCTCAGGAATCTCCCCCCATCTCTCGGCTCCTCCCAGGAAGAGGTTTCAGTCTAAGGCAGCCTCACTTCTTGAGGCTGTGAAGGGACCTCTCAGCCACTCAGCTTTAGCTTCTGTGAGCTTTGCAAGCAGCAGTAATCAGGTCCCCTCCCTCCCAATTTTTCAGAAAAATGTCCCAGGTCAGCCTCTGATTGGCTAGCCTGAGTCACATGCCCATCACAGAGCCAATCACTGTTGCCAGCTGAATGGAACTCTCTGATTGGCCTTGCCTGGGTCACATGGCTGCTCCAAGAGGTGGAAGTTAGGGCAAGGTTGCTCAGATCACAGGGGTGGAGGGTGGAGTTGTCCAAAGTCCTGTCCAGGGACCATGGGAGGGAGTGGGTCTTGATGGAGGGTACTTGGAGGTTCCCAGAAAGTGGGTGTTGATAGTGAGACCACATGGACCCCCAGAGACCTTGGGGGGCAGAGGATGGCCTCCCAGCTTCCTTTCTGTCCCCAGGACAACCCCTTCCGCCAGAGGATCGCCCAGGTCTTCTCTGAGGATGGGGATGGCCACATGACCCTGGACAACTTTTTGGACATGTTTTCCGTGATGAGCGAAATGGCTCCCCGCGACCTCAAGGCTTACTATGCTTTTAAAATTTATGGTGCGTGCATGGCCCTGGGGTTGGGGAGCATGGGGATGGGGTGGGGAGTGGGAACAGGGTGGGTGGCACCCACATCACAAATATCTCCCCAGGGGTTTTGAGGCCCTGTGTGGCCCTGCCCTCCACCCCACTCCAATGCCTCCCCACCTCATTTATTTTCTGACTCTATTCCAGCCACATGGGCCTTGCTGTTCCTCAAACACAGTCTTTGGCCTCTGGGCCTTTGCCTCTGCTGAACCCTGTGCCTAGAACACCTTTCGCCTTGCTCCTTATTTATTTATTTATTTTTAGTTTTTATTTTTTTGAGATGGAGTTTCGCTCTTTTTGCCCAGGCTAGAGTGCAGTGGCTCAATCTCGGCTCACTGCAATCTCCGCCTCCCAGGTTCAAGTGATTCTCCTGCCTCAGCCTTCTGAGTAGCTGGGATTACAGGCACGTGCCATCACGCCTGGCTAATTTTTGTATTTTTAGTAGAAACGGGGTTTTGCCATGTTGGCCAGGCTGGTCTCGAACTCTTGACCTCAGGTGATCCGCCTGCCTCGGCCTCCCAAAGTGCTGGGATTACAGATGTGAGCCACCGGGCCCAGCTCCCCTGGCTCCTTCTTACCCTTGAAGTCTAGGTCGAAAGTAGGCCTCTCCCCATTCATCCCCCATCCCACCATCCTATTTCTCTTCTAGAACCAGGCAATGCAGCTTAATTTTTTGTTCCTTGACCAGTTCACTTCTTATTGACTTTGTCCCTGAGAAGACTCAAAGGTACCGACAGTATCTATTTTGCTCACCACCTGTCGTCTGAGCCTGGCTCAGTAAATATTTGTTGAATGACTGAATGGAAGAAAACAGTTATCTTAGTGCCTGGCATCTTGTGTGCACTCAGTAAATACTTGTTTTTTTGTTTCTTTTGTTTTTTTTGAGACAAAGTCTTGCTCTGTCCCCCAGACTGGAGTGCAGTGATGCAATCTCAGCTCACTGCAACCTCCGTCTTCCGGGTTCAAGCGATTCTCTTGCCTCAGCCTCCTGAGTAGCTGGGATTGATTACAGGTGCCTGCCACCACACCTAATTTTTTGTATTTTTAGTAGAGACGGGGTTACACCATGTTGGCCAGATTGGTCTCGAACTCCTGACCTCAGGTGATCCACCTGCCTCTCGGCCTCCCAAAGTGCTGGGATTACAGGCATGAGCCACTGCGCCCAGCCAAATTTTTGTATTTTTAGTAGAGATGGGGTTTCACCATGTTGGCCAGGCTGGTCTTGAACTCCTGACCTCAAGTGATCCACCCACCTCGGCTTCCCAAAGTGGCAGGATTACAGGCACAAGCCACCGTGCCCTGCCACCATAATACTTTTTGTGTGATGCAGGGACTGAGACTAGGGAATAATACTTTTTGAGTGAGTACATGAAAAATAGTTATCATGGTGCCCAACACATAGTAGGTGCTCAGTAAATACTTGTTGCATGAATGAATGAATGAAAAAGTTATCAGAGTGCCTGGCACACAGTAGACACTTAATAAATACTTGTTGAGTGAGTGAATAAAAGAGTATGGTGCCCAACATGTAGTAGGTGCTCAATAAATACTTGCTGAATGGATGAATGAATGAATAAATGAAAAAGTTATTACAGTGCCTGGTGCACAGTAAGCACTTAAAAAGTACTTTTTGAGTGAGTAGATGAAAAATAGTTATCACAGTGCCCAGTACACAGTAGGCACTCAATAAATACTTGTTGAGTGAGTGAATGAATGAAAAACAATTATGGTGCTCGATACATAGTAGGTGTTCAATAAATACTTGAATAAATGAATGAAAGAACTATCACAGTGTTTGGCACATAGTAGGCACTCAATAACTATTTTTATTTTTTATTTATTTATTTTTTTGAGACGGAGTCTCGCTCTGTCGCCAAGGCTGGAGTGCAGTGGTGCAATCTTGACTCACTGCAAGCTCTGCCTCCCAGGTTCACGCCAGTCTCCTGCCTCAGCCTCTCTGAGTAGCTGGGACTACAGGCGCCCGCCACCACGCCTGGCTAATTTTTTTTTGTATTTTTAGTAGAGATGGGGTTTCACCGTGGTCTTGATCTCCTGACCTCCTGATCCGCCCGCCTCAGCCTCACAAAGTGCTGGGATTACAAGCGTGAGCCACCACGCCCGGCCAACTATTTTTATCTATTTATTTATTTTTTACTGAGACAGAGTCTTGCTCTTGTCGCCCAGGCTGGAGTGCAATGGTGCGATCTCAGATCACTGCAACCTCTACCTCCTGGGTTCAAGCGATTCTCCTGCCTCAGCCTGCCTAGTAGCTGGGATTACAGGCACCTGCACCACGCCCTGCTAATTTTGTACGTTTAGTAGAGATGGGGCTTCACCATGTTGGCCAGGCTGGCCTGGAACTCCTGACCTTAGGTGATTCACCCATCTCGGCCTCCCAAAGTGCTGGGATTACAGGCATGAGCCACTGTGCCGGTCCCATAACTATTTTTTGAATTAGTAAATGAAAAATTATTATCACAGTGCCAGGACACAGTAGGCACTCAGTAAATACTTGTTAAGGGAGTGAATGAATGAAAATTGCACTCAATAAATACTTGTTGAGTGAGTGAGTGAATGAAAATCAGTTACTGTGATGCCTGACACATAGTAGGTGCTCAATAAATACTTGTATGAGTGAATAAAAAAGTTATTACAGTGCCTAGCACACAGCAGGCACTCAATACTTGTAAAAATGAATGAATGAGGCTGGGTGTGGTGGCTCCCACTTGTAATCCTAGCACTTTGGGAGACCGAGGCGGGTGGATCACCTGAGGTCAGGAATTTGAGACTAGCCTGGCCAACATGGGGAATCTCATCTCTACTAAAAATACAAAAATTAGCCGGGCATGGTGGCGGGCACCTGTAATCCCAGCTACTTGGGAGGCTGAGGCAGGAGAATCGCTTGAACCAGGAGGTGGAGGTTGCAGTGAACCGAGATCGTGCCACTGCACTCCAGCCTGGGCAACAGAGTGAGACTCCGTCTCAAAGAAAAAAAAAAAGAACGAATGAAAAATTCATTGCATAAATACTTGTTGAATGAATGAATGAACTCCCAGCAGATCCCTGCCCAATTTTAAGGCAAGTTCCAGATTTTACACCAGGGTCTTGGGTGCCCTCCCAGGGCCTCAGTTCCTTTTTTTTTTTTTTTTTTTTTTTTTGAGATGGAGTTTCACTCTTGCTGCCCAGGCTGGAGTGCAGTGGTGAGATCTTGGCTCACTGCAACCTCCACCTCCCAGGCTCAAGTGATTCTCCTGCCTCAGCCTCCTGAGTAGCTGGGATTACAGGTGCATGCTACCACACCTAGATATATTTGTATTTTTAGTAGAGACGGGGTTTCACCATGTTGGCCAAGCTGGTCTCGAACTCCTGACCTCAGGTGTTCCACCCTCCTCAGCCTCCCAAAGTGTTGGGATTACAGGCATGAACCACCGTGCCCAACCTTAGTTTCCCCTTCTTGTAACATGGGCACAGTATGTGCCCACAGCCAGCCCAGCCCACCTGCCACCTGCTGTCACTCCCCATCCATCCCGCTCTGCAGATTTTAACAACGACAACTACATCTGTGCTTGGGACCTGGAGCAGACGGTGACCAAACTGACTCGGGGGGAGCTGAGCGCTGAGGAGATGAGCCTGGTATGTGAGAAGGTGCTGGATGAGGCTGATGGAGACCATGATGGGCGGCTGTCCCTGGAAGACTTCCAGAACATGATCCTCCGGGCACCAGACTTCCTCAGGTGATGCTCTCCACCACCGCCCACAGTCCATTTGCACATCTGAAGGGGCTTTTACGGAGACAGTTCACAGACTCTGTTTCTGAAAATTCCTCTGTTCATTCTCTCGTGACCCTGGGGAACTTTCTCAATTTCCCCAGTCTCAGTCCCTGCATCTGTAAAATGGGGATAATTAGGGACCCCCTGGGCACCTCTTGCGAGTGGATACACCTCTTTCAGCAAGCAGAATGTGGCTAGACTTCAGCCCTTATTGCCTGAACAGTTTGCAGTGAACAGACTGTGCAACTGTACTTGGCAGCCTTTGGGGAAAATCAGCCCCCACTGCAGGGCAAGATATGGCCAATAGGCCAATCTGACCCAAAGCCTGGTTTTGTACCTGCTGTGAGCTAAGAATGGCTTTTATATTTTCAAAAGATTGAAAAACAATCAAAGAATAATAATATTCCAACCAGGTGAGGTGGTTCATGCCTTTAATCCCAGCGCTTTGGGAGGCTAAGTGGGGAGGATCTCTTGAGCCCAGGAGCTTGAGACCAACCTGGGGAACATAAGGAGAGTCCATATCTACAAATAAATAAATAAATAAATAGCCAGGTATGGTGGTGCCTGCCTGTAGTCCCAGCTACTTGGGATGCTGAGGCGGGAGGATTGCTTGAGCCCAGGAGGTCAAGGCTGCAGTGAGCTCAGATTGTGCCATGCACTCCAGCCTGGGTCACAGAGTGAGCTTCTGTCTCAAAAATAAATAAATACATTAAAATTTTTTTAATTAAAAAAAAGAAGATTATTCCATGACACGTGACAGTGATACGAAATTCACATTTCTGTGTCCAGCAGTAAAGTTTTATTGGCACACAGCCACACCCATTTGTGTACATTTTGTCTCTGGCTGCTTGTGTGCTTCAACAGCAGAGTTGCGTCATGGTATAAAGTTGAAAACATCAACTATTTGGCCATTTACAGAAAAAGGTTTGCTGAACCCCGAATTAATATATGGAGAAAATTCAGCACAGCTCCTGGCACACAATCGGGTTTAATAAATTGCCGTTGCTATTATTATTTTATAATTTTTAAATTTCACTTTATTTTTTATTTTTTGAATTGACAAATAGTGATTGTACACATTCATGGGGTACACAGTGATGTTTCTTTTTGTTTGTTTGTTTGTTTTGAGATGGAGTCTTGCTCTGTTGCCCAGGCTGGAGTGCAGTGGTGCAATCTCAGCTCACTGCAACCTCCGCCTCCTGGGTTCAAGTGATTCTCCTGCCTCAGCTGGGATTACAGGCACGTGCCACCACGCCCAGCTAATTTTTGTATTTTTAGTAGAGACAGGGTTTTGTCATGTTGGCCAGGCTGGTCTTGAACTCCTGACCTCCAGTGATCCACCTGCTCTGGCCTCCCAGACTGCTGGGAGTACAAGCGTGAGCCACCACGCCCAGCCCGTTTGTTTGTTTTGAGACAGGGTCTCACTCAGTGACCCAGACTGCAGTGCATGGTGCAATCGGCTCACTGCAGCCTCCAACTCCTAGGCTCAAGAGATCTCCCACCTCAGCTTCCCAAGTAGCTGGGACTACAGGGCCGAGCGCAGTGGCTCACACCTGTAATCCCAGCATTTTAAGAAGCTGAGGCAGTAGTCTCTACTAAAAACACAAAAATTAGCCTGGGCATGGTGAGGCACACCCCTAGTCCCAGCTACTCGGGAGGCTGGGGCAGGAGAATAACTTGAACCCGAACCCGGGAGGTGGAGGTGGCAGTGAGCCACGATTGCGCCACTGTACTCCAGCTTGAGCGAGACTCTGTCTCAAATAAATAAATAAATAAATAAATAAATAAATAAATAAATAAATAAATAAAATAAACCAGGTAGCTGGGACTACAGGTACGTGCCACTGTGCCTGGTTAATTTTGTTTATTTTATTTTATTAATTAATTTATGTGTTTTAGTTTTTCAAGACGGAGTCTCGCTCTGTCACCCAGGATGGAGTGCAGTGGCACGATCTCAGCTCACAGCAACCTCCACCTCCCAGGTTCAAGCACTTCTCCCTACCTCAGCCTCCCAAGTAGCTGGAATTACAGGCGCCCGCCACCAAGCCCAGTTAATTTTTGTATTTTTTAGTAGAGATGAGGTTTCACCGTGTTGGCCAGGCTGGTCTTAAACTCCTGACCTCAGGTGATCTGTCCACCTTGGCCTCCCAAAGTGTTGGGATTACAGGCGTGAGCCATCATGCCCGGCCTGTTTTTGTTTTTATCTATAAGCCGAGACAGTGCTGAAAATGTTGAGACAGGGTCTCACTCTGTTGCCCAGGCTGGAGTGCCGTGGCACAATCATAGCTCACTGCAGCCTCTACCTCTTGGGCTCAAGAGCAATTCTCCCACCTCAGCCTCCTGAGTAGCTGGGAGTACAGGCACACACCACCACGCCTAGCTAATTAAAAACTTTTTTTTTTTTTTTTGTAGAGACAAGGTCTTGCTTCGTTGCCCAGGCTGTTCTCAAACTCCTGGCCTCAACTGATCCTCCTGCTTTGGCCTCTCAAAGTCCTGAAATTACAGGGGTGAGTCACCGCATCAGGCCACATAATGGTTTCAATACATATAATGTATGATGAATAGATCAGGGTCATTAGCATATCCATCATCTCAAACATGTATCATTTATTTGTGTTGAGAACATTCAGTATCCTCCTTCTAGCTATTTGAAACTTTATATCATATGGCAGGGTGTGGTGGCTCATGCCTGTAATCCTAGCACTTTGGGAGGCTAAGGTGGGTGGATTGCTTGAGCACAGGAGGTCAAGACCAGCCTGGACAACATGGTGAAACCCCATCTCTACAAACAAACAAACAAACAACAACAACAAAAATTAGCTGTGAATGGTGGTGCGCGCCTGTGGTCCCAACTACTCGGGAGGCTGAGACGGGAGGACCACCTGATCCCAAGGAGGTCGAGGCTGTAGTGAGCTGTGATTGAGGCTCTGCACTCCAGGCTGGGTGACAGAGTGAGATCCTGTCTCAAAAAATAAAAAAAGGCCGGGCATGGTGACTCATGTAATTCCAGCACTTTGGGAGGCCAAAGTGGGCGGATCACCTGAGGTCAGGAGTTCGAGGCCAGCCTGGCCAACATGGTGAAACCCCGTCTCTACTAAAAATACAAAAATTAGCCAGGCATGGTGGCGGGCGCCTATAATCCCAGCTACTTGGGAGGCTGAGGCTGAAGAATCACTTGAACCCTGGTAGGTGGAGGTTGCGGTGAGCCGAGATCACACCACTGTACTCCAGCCTGGGCAACACAACAAGACTCTGTCTCCCCCACTTACCCCCCAAAAAAGACTGGGCACAGTGGCTCACACCTGTAATCTCAACACTTTGGGAGGCCGAGGTGGGCAGATCACTTGAGATCAGGAGTTCAAGACCAGCCTGGCCAACATGGTGAAACCCCGTTTCTACTGAAAATAGAAAAATTAACTGGGCATGGTGGCGTGCACCTGTAATCCTAGCTACTCGGGAGGCGGAGGCATGAGAATCACTTGAACCCAGGGGGCAGAGGTTGCAGTGAGCTGAGATCACACCACTGCACTCCAGCCTGGGTGACAGAGCGAGACCCCGTCTCAAAAAAAAAAAAGAATTAAAAAACTAAAGGCATGTGCTCTCAACCCCTGTGGGGGTCCCCCCGCCTAGGGTTGTTTGAGGGGTCCACGTGGCATCCTTCCTGCCTGTCCCAGGGACTTGCCGTGAGCATGTTGAGGGGGAGGAGGAAAAGGGGTTGTCCACTCCTTGAAGTCCTTGACTCATTTTCTCTCTGCACACAGCACCTTCCACATCCGAATCTGATGGCACCACAGAGGAGCCAGGCTATAGGAGGGCGGGGTGACCCCACACCCGCTGTGGACTCTGGTTTCTGAGAATAAACACAAGTCACTGAGTCACACCTGTTTGGAGGACACATTTTTCCACCTTAAAACTGGAAGATGGGAGGGAGGCGGCGTAGAATCTTATCTTTGACTTTGCTGTGTGACCCTGAGTGTGGCCACACCCTCTCTGGGCCACGATCTCTCTGTTTGTACAAGGAAGGGGTGACTCCTAGATCATCTTCACTGTGAAGGCTGGAAATGCCTTGTTGTGGGTGTCTGTGGTGGAGATGAGGTGGTGGGGAGATCGGGCCCATGCTGTCCTACCCCAGGCTTCCCACCCTGAAGGCCAAACCTCGCCCTTGACTACTCAAGTTTCTTTTTATCCCTCAAACCCTGAGTCATCAAAGGGACTGAAACTTTTACTCCCGGGCTGATTCATTAGAGCTGCCAAGAGGAGGGGTGGGAATGTCATTCACTGAGGTGGCTGCTGCACTTCACAGTTTATGATGCCTCTGCCCCCTAAACGTGACATTGACCCCCTATGACATCCCTGCAGAGTTGGCCGAGGATAATGCCCTCATTTGGAGGGAGCAGAGTGACTTGCCTAAGGCCACCCACAAGTCATTTGCAGGGGCGAGCTTGAACCCAGGTGCACCTCATACCAGATCCCAGATGTCTGAACCTTGTACATTTGGGGAACCCCACACCGCCTCCACCTGGGGTTGCCCCAGGGCCCCCATCTACGCTCAAGTCAGTCCAAGGAGTAGTCACTCCTGCAACCAATACCAGCCCCTAGGGACCTCCCCAGACACCTCCATTTTACAGTATGTCATGTCTAGAGAGCTCACTCCCATCTTAACCCGCTAGTAAATTAAGCAGCTACTGGGCTGGGCACGGTGGCTCAAGCCTGTAACCCCAGCATTTGGGAGGCCGAGGCGGGCAGATTGTCTGAGCCCAAGAATTTGAGACCAGCCTTGGCAACGTGGCGAAACCCTGTCTCTACCAAAAATACAAAAAGTAACTGGATGTGGTGGTGCACGCCTGTAGTCCCAGCTACTCAGGAGGCTGAGACAGGATAATTGACTGAACCAGGAGGCAGAGGTTGCAGTGAACCCAGATCGAACCACTGCACTCCAGCCTGGGCGACAGACCAAAACTCCTCCATCTCAAAAAAAAAAAGAAAGAAAAAAAAGAAAAACACCTACTGTACACCAAAGTCCCAGGTTTTACATGCATTCTGCTGGTTCATCCTGAAGAGGGACTGCTCTTCTCATTTTCCAGGTAAGAAAGTAGGCCCAGAGATGTCTAGACTTGCCAAGGGTCACACAGCCCCACAACCTAGGATTCCCTCCAGAGCCCTCCACCATCATGGCCCTGTCATGCCTCCTCCATCCCCAGCCTTTTTTTTTTTTTCTTTTTTGAGACAAGGTCTCTCTCTGTTGCTCAGGCTGAAGTGGGGTGATCGTGACTCAATGCAGCCTTGAACTCCTGGGCTCAGATGATCCTCCTGTCTCAGCCTCCCAAATAGCTGGGACTACAGGCGTGTGCCACTACACCTGGCTAATTTTTTGAATTTTTGTAGATACGAGGCCTTGCCATGTTGCCCAGGCTGGTGTTGAAATCCTGGGCTTAAGCAATCCTCCCACCTCAGCCTCCTAAAGTGCTGGGATTACAGGCATGAGCCACCACACATGGCTGCCTCTTCCCTTTTTTTTTTTTTTTTTTGAGACGGAGTCTTCGCTCTGTCACCCAGGCTGGAGTGCAGTGGTGTGATCTTGGCTCACTGCAAGCTCCGCCTCCCGGGTTCACGCCATTCTCCCGCCTCAGCCTCCCGAGTAGCTGGGACTACAGGCACCCGCCACCACACCTGGCTAATTTTTTATATTTTTAGTAGAGACGGGGTTTCACTGTGTTAACCAGGATGGTCTCGATCTCCTGACCTCGTGATCCACCTGCCTCCACCTCCCAAAGTGCTGAGATTACAGGCGTGAGCCACCACGCCCGGCTGCCTCTTCCCTTTTTAAAGGAAAGACGCTCATGTGCTTCTCCTGAAACCAACACTGATGATGTCCAAATGCCTACTGCACACCAGGCCCTCAACACATCTCATCTCCTTCATTTGCATGAAACCCCCAGGAGGAAGGCATGAATAGCCACGGGTGCCACTGGGGACACACTCGGAGTTGAGCCTGGATACAGCTCCGGTTGGTGAGAGACCCTGCAGCGTGCTTTTATTTTTTTATTTCATTTTTATTTATTTATTTATTTTTTGAGATGGAATCTCACTCTGTCATCCAGGCTGGACTGCAGTGATGCGATCTCAGCTCACTGCAACCTCTGCCTCCTGGGTTCAAGTGATTCTCCTGCCTCAGGCTCCCAAGTAGCTGGGATTACAGGCATGCGCCACCACGTCCGGGTAATTTTTGAATTTTTTACGGGGTTTCACCATGTTGGCCAGGCTGGTCTCGAACTCCTGGCCTCAAGCGATCTGCCTGCCTCGGCCCCACAAAGTGCTGGGACTATAGGCATGAGCCACCGCGCCCGGCCTGCCGTGTGCTTTTAGACAACAGAACAAACAGATGATGTGGGAAAAAGGCTCGGATTCACCTGGCTTCAAATCCTGGTGCTGACACACATAACTCTGTGGCCTTGGTCCTCTCTGAACCTCAGTCTCTTCTTCAAAACATGGAGGATGACCCTCCCTGAGGGCCTTGCTCTGAGGCGTAAAATAATGAATAGAGGGTCTGGCACCGGGGCTGATGTACACGTGGCGCCCCAAACCATTAGCGTCACTCTGATGATTATTGCTAAAATAACCAGCTCACCCCACGGGTGAGTGCAGGAACAGACCCCAAAAACATCTTTATTCCATTTCCCGGGTTCCCGAAGACTCCCGGATGCCATGGCGTGGGGCCATGGAAGAAATGTTAGGACATTCAGGAGTGTGGCAGCCCCTGGCAGCAAGAGTCCCAGAGCCAGGGTGGACCTGTTCTCTAGCAGTATCCAGGGGCAAAGGGTGGCGGTTGTTGGTACTCCTCTGGGAGCTGGTCGTTCTCAGGCTCTGCCAAGCCCTGGTGCTCTGGCTTGGACTCCTGGGAGGATAGGGCTCTCACTACCATTTGGTGCCAATTCCTGTCCCCTGGGGTCACCTCAATGCAGCTGGCCGACCTCTCGGCCTTCCTGGTGGGGACCTTTCTGTCTTTTGGTGCCTGGGGCAGTGAGGGGCTTTTGAGAGATGTGGCCACGTCGGGATCCGTGTAGCCTCTGTCCCCCGAGGTGGGATCCCCTGAGTGATCTTGGCTGCCTTTTCCGGTCCCAGGGCCTGAGATCACCGTGGATCTCCGGACATCCAAGAGTGATGACAAGTTCACAGTGGCGAGGTGGCTTTTTAGCTGCTGCCGGACCCTCTGGCTTCTCTGGGGAAGCATTTTGAGGCTCCTCCAGAGTTTCTGGCGGGTCTCTCCAAGAGGAGCTTTTGGGGGGCAGGAGGAAGTGGCTTCCTCGGTGGTTATTCCATTCATCTCTGCTGATGGCTTCCTTTCCTTTGATTGGTGACACAGGACTGGCTTTGGGGAGGCCTGAAAACGAGAGTGGGTGAGGCCTGGGGTAGCTCGCCCACCAGAGCACCACGTCTGTCCCAGAAATTGGAGCCTGGGTTCCACCCAGACACCCTGCGGCTGAGAAACGTCCGCGTGTGAACCCCCAAACCTGATCCCATGCCCCATCTTTCTCGTCTCAGTAAATGGCTTTGCCGTCTCCCCCAGGGGTTGGCAAACTTCTTCTTCTTCTTTTTTTTTTTTTTTGAGATGGAGTTTCACTCTATCACCCAGTCTGGAGTGCAGTGGTGCAATCTCGGCTCACTGCAACCTCCACCTCCTGGGTTCAAGCGATTCTCCTGCCTCAGCCTCCCAAGTAGCTAGAACTAAAAGCACACCACCATGCCTGGCTAATTTTTGTATTTTTAGTAGAGACATGGTTTCACCATGTTGGCCCTGGTGGTCTTGAACTCCTGACCTCAGGTGATCCACCCATCTCGGCCTCCCAGAGTGCTGGGATTACAGGCATGAGCCACTGCACCCAGCCTGGCAAAGTTCTTTTACAAAGACTCAGAGAGTAAATATTTCAACTTTGCAGGCTGTACCATCTGTCTCAATTACTTAGCCCTGCTGTTGTAGGGGATGCCAGAGGTCACATGTCAACCAATGAGCGTGCCTGGGTTCTAATATAGCTTTATTTATAAACATGGAAATGTGAATTTTACCTGATTTTCACAGGTAACAAAATACTATCTTTACAAAAATGTGGGGCCAGGTGTGATAGCTCACGCCTGTAATCCCAGTGCTTTGGGAGGCTGAGGCAGGAGGATTGTTTGAGGCCAGGAGTTTGAGACCAGCCTGGGCAATGTAGTGAGAGCCCATCTCTACAGATTTTTTTTTTTGAGAGGGTCTTGCTTTGTCACCCAGGCTGGAGTGCAGTGGTGCCATCATGGCTCACTGCAGCCTCGAACTCCCGGGCTCAAGCAATCCTCTCACCTCAGGCCCCAGAGTAGCTGACTACAGGCATGCGCCACTATGCCTGGCTAATTTTTTAATTTTTTGTGGAGACAGGGTCTTGCTGTGTTGCCCAGGCTGGTCTCAAAGTCCTGGCCTCAAGCAATCCTCTCGCCTCAGCCTCCCAAACCACTGGGAATACAGGTGTGAGCCACTACGCAGACCAAATATCCATGTTTCTTTCCACGCCTGGGCTCTCATTTTTGTCCCTCCCACCTTGACACTGTCCCCCAGCCCCACCTCACTTCCTCCTTCTTTCCATCTCCACCAGTGCCCAGGAAAGCCCCTTCTGCAGCCAGTAGCCACAGGAAACATTTAAAACTACCAGTCCTGGCCAGGTGTGGTAGCTCACGCCTATAATCCCAGCACTTTGGGAGGCCGAGGTGAGCAGATCATGAGGTCAGGGGTTTGAGACCAGTCTGGCCAACATGGTGAAACCCGGTCTCTACTAAAAATGCAAAAATTAGCATGCACCTGTAGTCCCAGCTACTCAGAAGCCTGAGGCAGGAGAATCGCTTGAACCTGGGAGGCGGAGGTTGCAGCGAGCCTAGACTGTGCCATTGCACTCCAGCTTGGTCGACAAAGCAAGACTCCGTCTCAAAAAAAAAAAAAAAAAAAGTCCTCCCATGCATACACTCTCCTATGGCTCCTCCCTGGTGCAATTGGACTAGAATCCCAGCTCCTTACCTTGGACCCAAGGCCCTGCACTATTGGCCCCTGCTGACCCTGGGGCTTCAGCTTCTGACAATCTCTCTCTCACTAACCCCACTCCATCTATATGCTGGCTTTTTTTGTTCTGTTTTCCAAACACACCAAGCCCCAGGACTTTTGCAAGTGCCATTCCCTCTGCCTGGAATGTCCTCCCTGTGTCTGTGTGTATGACTGGCTCCTCCTTACCTTGCAGATCTCAGCTATATGCCACCTCCTCTAGGAAGCCTTCCCTGACTGCCTTCCCCCACTTGCACCCCCCCCTCCACTGATGTCCATCACACCAGCCTGTTTCATTTGTACCACTGTCATAACTTCCCCTGCTGGGCAAGGGGCTTGGAAAGCACTTAGACTTCAACCTAGGGGTGCCTAAAGGTCTCCCAAACCCCAAGATGCATTCATTCATCTACTCCAGAGATTCATTAGTTAAGCACCTTCAATATGGCAGGTCCTCTCAGAGGGGTGGGAGAAGCAAAGGCAAACAAGCCAGATGGAGTCTCCAGTCTCTCAGAGCTCACAGTCTGATTGGGAAGGCAGCCAGGGAGCATGTAACCCATAAGTAAATAGGATTTTGGGGAACATTTTTGGGAAGTCCGCTGCAGTGAATAAACAGGGTAATGTGAAGGAGAATCCAGAAGGTGTTGCTTTAGGTCTGGGGCCTGGGGAAGGAGGCACTTGAAGGAGAAATGAATGAAGACATGGGAAATCTAGGGGCAGGGCACACAGTTTGTGCAAAGGACCTGAGGTGGGGCCGGCACACGCAGAGACCCCGAGGCTAGCTTGGAGTGTCTGAACAACAGACGGTATGGCAGCAGGGCTGGTGCTGGGTAGGTGATAGGCAGAAAGAGGAACTGAGATTGTAGTTTGAAATTTAATCTCGGTGTTGGGAAAGCACTGGAAAGGTTTAAAGCACCAAGCTGTAGGATCGCATTCTCATTCTAGAAGGAGCCTCCTCTGACAGCTGTTGATCACCTCTGCTCCTGCCCCTCAGCCAGGTGGGCGGTGCCAGCCTCCTGTCATATACATACCTCCTCAGGGGCAGACACCGGGCAGGCAGCTTCCTCGGCCACTGCGTTGGAGTAGAGGAAGAGATCCTCATAATCCACATTTGCGGGATCCTTCTGCAGGGCGGAAGGGGACTGTAGCTCAGCACTAGGGAGGGGGAGAGGTCCTGCGCCGACCCTGGAAGGCAGGTCTCAGGGACCATCCCTTGAATAGCAGTTTCTTAGTACCTGGGTCACGCCCACTAAGCGTTATAAGAAAATATGCCCCACCCACAGCCATTTCTTAGGGGTCCTGACACACCCACTGAACCTTCTAAAGAAAGATGCCCTGCCCACAGCAGTTTCTTGGGAGCTAGGCCACACCCACTGAGTTTTCTAAGGAAAGATGCCCCGCCCACAACAGTTTCTTGGGAGCTAGGCCAGGCCCACTGAGCCCTATAAGGAAAGATGCCCCGCCCATAGCAGTTTCTTGGGAGCCAGGCCACACCTACTGAGCCTTCTAAGGAGAGATGCCCCGCCTACCACAGTTTCTTGGGAGCTAGGCCAGGCACACTGAGCCCTATAAGTAAAGATGCCCCGCCCACAGCAGTTTATTGGGAGCTAGGCCACACCCACTGAGCCTTCTAAGGAGAGATACCTCCTCCTCAGCAGTTTCTTAGGGGCTAGGCCACGCCCACTAGGTCTTCTAAGGAAACATGCCCAGCTCACAGCAGTTTATTGGGAGCCAGGCCACACCCACTGAGCCTTCTAAGGAAAGTGTATTGGGAGCCAGGCCACGCCCACTGAGCCTTCTAAGGAAAGATGCCATTCCTTCAGATGAGCCAAGATTATACTTGGCACATGAACCTTTATAAAAAATCAGCCTGTTGACATGGGCCTGGAGGGCGGAGCCATGGGGAAGCAGGAACCACAAGGGAGACGGCTGTGGGGGGCAGAGGGACTACGAGGGGTGGGGCCGGAGGGGCCAAACACCATGAGAGTGACAGAATCAAGAGTAGTTGATGGGGGTGTGGGAAACAAAGGGGTCTGGGGGGCTTGGCCCCAAGGAAATGGCTGTGAACCTTGTGGGCCCCTGCCCTCACCTGCCTGCAGGGCTGTGTCAGCAGCTCCCTGCGTGGCTCAATTGGCTTCTGCTGGTGGAAGGCGACCAGGGCATCCAGCGAGGTGTGGGCCACCTTCTCCCCGGGGATCATGAAAGTCCCATCATCCAAGAGCTTCACCATGAAATGGCAGCAGCTGCTTTGGGCTCTGCGGAGACACTGTGGGGGCTGGGACATCCTACTTCCCCTCATCCCTGCCCCAAGTCTCCAGCCCTTGGGCTGGCAGCATCACTGCTACAGCCAGACTACCCCAGGTTCACATGCAGGCTTCTTCACTCACTAGCCATGGGACACCCAGCAGGTTACTAACCTCGCTGTGCCTCAGTTTCCCCCATTTATAACACAGGAGTACAAAGGCTGACCTCAGATGAAACATGCCACTACAGATAAAAGCTTCACTCATTGCCTGGCTAGCAGCTCCCGTTCTCAGATCCACAGCCTCAGTTACTGCTGCTTTCTGAGAAGCTATGACATGAAGCACCCCTTGCCCCCTCCAAGGAAGCCCGAGAGCCCACCTGCCCCTGCCCTGGCCCCCGGCCCAGGCCTTACTTGTAGGAGAGTGTGTAGCCCACATGGCTGTGACTGACCCTGATGAGAAAGGATCCCAGTGGCTGTGACTCCAGCAAGTTCTCAGCATCCCTGGAAGGGCACACATAGAAAGGAAATGACACAGTCCAGTCGCCCCACATACCAGTTAGACTCCTGGGGCCATTGGCCCATTCATGGAGAAGGCTGGTAGTTTTCATTTTTCTTTTTTCCTTTTTTTTTTTTTTTTTTTTCTGAGACAGAGTCTCGCTATGTCCCCCAGGCTGGAGTGCAGTGGCGCAATCTCAGCTCACTGCAAGCTCCACCTCCTGGATTCACGCCATTCTCCTGCCTCAGCCTCCCAAGTAGCTGGGACTACAGGCGCCCGCCACCACGCCCGGCTAATTTTTTGTATATTTTAGTAGAGACGGGGTTTCACCATGTTAGCCAGGATGGTCTCGATCTTCTGACCTCGTGATCTGCCCACCTCGGCCTCCCAAAGTGCTGGGATTATAGGTGTGAGCCACTGTGCCCGGCATCTTTTTTCCTTTTTTTTTGAGATAGAGTCTTGCTGTGTCACCCAGGCTGGAGTGCAATGGCACGATCTCGGCTTACTGCAGCCTCAATCTCCCGGGTTCAGGTGATTCTCTTGCCTCAGCCTCCCAAGTAGCTGGGATTACAGGCACCCGCCACCATGCCCAGCTATTTTTTTTTTTTTAGTAGAGACAGGGTTTCACCATGTTGGCCAGGCTGGTCTCAAACACCTGTCCTCAAGTGATCCGCCTGCCTCAGCCTCCCAAAGTGCTGGGATTACAGGCGTGAGCCACCGTGCCCGGCCTGTTTTCTAAATGAACAAACATCCCAAACCCATCTTTTTTTTTTTTTTTTTTTTTTTTTCAGTTGTTGCAGACCTTGGGCTATTCAGGGATTAGGGATGTTCCCCCCGAGGAGCTAGGAGGCGTCTTATGGCATTGATCTCAGGCCAGACCTCTTCCCATCTCCCACAGCCACTTCCCAATGCCTGGAATCCCCCGATTAAGGCACCTTTGGGTGGATCAAAGTGTCACAAGTAACAAAGAAGGAGCTGTATACTCAGATGCATTCGAGTTCATAACCCAGCTCTACTGTCCATCAGCTGTGTGACCTCAGGCAATCGTCTCTCCCTTTCTGACCTTCAGCTTCCTCAAGGGGAGAGTAAACTCCACTTCCAAGGCTGCTGTGAGAACAGAAAGAACTTGCAACATGAGCATGACAGCTGCTACCTGCTAAGTGCTCCCAAAGTGTTTGTTGTTATTATTACTATTATTCTCTCTCTTTTTTTTTTTTTTTTGAGACGGAGTTTTTGCTCTTGTTGTCCAGGCTGGAGTGCAATGATGCAATCTTGGCTCACTGCAACCTCTGCCTCCCAGGTTCAAGCTATTCTCCTGCCTCAGCCTCCCAAGTAACTGGGCTTACAGGTACCCGCAACCACGCCCAGCTAATTTTTTGTATTTTTAGTAGAGACGGGGTTTCACCTGTTTGTCAGGCTGGTCTCGAACTCCTGACCTCTGGTGATCCACCTGCCTCGGCCTCCCAGAATGCTGGGATTACAGGCGTGAGCCACCAAAACCAGTCTGTTTTCTATATTACTACCATTATTATCTGGAGTTCACAGAGAGGAAGGCGGCCTTCCGTGGGACAAGCTGGGGAGACTTTGGTCCTGTACTCTTCGATGCAGAGGCCACTGGCCTTTTGTACTGATTTCCAAAACAGCAGAAAAGAGGAACATATGCTGTTTCATGAATCGTTTTTTGTTTTTGAGACAGGGTCTTGCTCTATCACTCAGGCTGGAGTGCAGAGGTGCAATCATAACTCACTGAAACCTTGAATTCCTGGGCTCAAGAGATCCTCCCACCTCAGCCTCCTGAGTAGCCAGAACCGCAGGCATGTTCCACATGCCTGGCTAATTTAAAAAAAAATTTTTTTTTTTTGAGTTGGAGTCTTGCTCTGTCACTCAGGCTGGAGTGCAGTGGCACAATCTCAGCTTACTGCAGCCTCTGCCTCCAGGGTTCCAGCAAGTCTCCTGCCTCAGCCACCCGAGTAGCTGGGATTACAGGCACGTGCCACCATGCCCGGTTAATTTTTTTTTTTTTTTTTGAGACGGAGTTTCACTCTTGTTGCTCACTGCAACCTCCGCCTCCCGGGTTCAAGTGATTCTCCTGCCTCAGCCTCTCGAATAGCTGGGATTACAGGCATGCGCCACCACGCCTAGATAATTTTGTATTTTTAGTAGACACAAGGTTTCACCATGTTGTCCAGGCTGGTCTCGAACTCCTGACCTCAGGTGGTCTGCCCGCCTTGGCCTCCCAAAGTGCTGGGATTACAAGCATGAGCCACCGCACCCAGCCTAAAATTCCTTTTAGAGATGGAGTCTCACTATGTTGTCCAGGCCAGCCTTGAACTCCTGGGCTCAAGCGATCCTCCTGCCTCAGCATTCCAAGTAGCTGGGATTAAAGGTAAGTACCAGTGCATCCAGCTGCTTCTTTTAATATAACTACTAAAATTTTTTTACATTGCAATGTGCAACTCATGTTATATTTCTGTTGTTCAGCAAGGCCCCAGAGCTCAGAAACCATGACCAACACTACTTCCTCTCTGTGGCCTTCACAGAATTTTCTCAATTTCCTGCATGCAGAGAGTGGCCATAAATAAATATTTTTTCCTCCATTTAGTTAAAGCCAGGCCCACATCCTCAGAGCTCACAGTCTGAGGTAGAAAGGGCACATTGGGGCCAGGCATAGTGGCTCATGCCTGTAATCCCAGCACTTTGGGAGGCCGAGGCGGGCAGATCACTTGAGGTCAGGAGTTTGAGACTAGCCTGGCCAACATGGTGAAACCTCGTCTCTACTAAAAATACAAATATTAGCTGGGCGTGGTGGTGCATGCCTGTAGTCCCAGCTACTCAGGAGGCAGGAGGATTGCTTGAACCCAGGAAGTAGAGGCTGCAGTTAGCCGAGATCGCGCCACTACACACCAGCCTGGGCAACAGGAGCAGAACTCTGTCTCAAAAAAAAAAAAAAAATAGAAAAAGAAAAAAAAAAGAAAGGGCACATTGGTTGTATCCTGATGGGTTGAGAGCAGCTGCTTGGGGTACTGTGTTCAGAAAGATTCTGGCTGGGTGCAGTGGCTCACGCCTGTAATCCCAGCATTTTGGGAGGCCGAGGTGGGTGGATCACTTGAGGCCAGGAGTTTGAGATCAGCCTGGCCAACATGGTGAAACCCTATCTCTACTATAAACACAAAAATTAGCCGGGCTTGGTGGCATGTGCCTGTAATCCCAGCTACTCAGGAGGTTGAGGCAGAAGAATCACTTGAATCAGGGAGGCAGAGGTTGCAGTGAGCCAAGATTGCACCACTGCACTCCAGCCTGGGTGACAGAGTGAGACCCTGTCTCAAAAAGAAAGAAAGACAGAAAGATTCTGAGGCTGCATCCTGCCATCGTTGATTGGTAATGCTTGGCCTGGGCGAGGTGTGGGGTGCTGCCAGGTCCCTGGCAGTGCTGGCCTGTTGGCCACTTGTATAGAGAAAGCTGAGGCCCACAGAGAGCAAGTAACTTGCCCCAGGTCACACAGTGAGCCCACAGAGGTGGCAGGATTCAAGCCTGGGAGCCTGGAGCTCATTTTAGCCTCTTGCCACACTGAGCTGAGCCAAGTCCAGAATTCTGCAGTTAAAAGCTGCCCAGGGTAGGGACAGACAAGGAAAGAATGGGGAGGGCAGGGTGGAGGGTGTGGGTGTGTCCTCACTCTCTTGAGATTGCACCATGGAACCACTCGGGGACCCCGTCTTGGGCCAGCTGGCCCACCTGGGTGTGCACAAACCAGTCCAGCCGTGGGGGTAGCGGTAGGGGCGGCTTCCTGGCCTCTGTCATAGCTTCCTGAGGTGGAGGGAAGGTCACCTGGGTAGAGAAGGGAGGGAAGACAAGAATCAAGCTTGATGCACCTCTTATCTTTGCTCTGTTCTTGAAGCTTATGGTGCCTCCTCCTTTGAGAAGTCCTCCAGGGTGGACAGAGCAATGGACTTAAAACTGGCTTGTGGCTGGGTGTGATGGCTCACACGTGTAACACCAGCACTTTGGGAGGCCAAGGTGGGAGGACTGATTGAGCCCAGGAGTTCCAGACCAGCCTGGGCAACATAAGGAGACTCCTATCTCTACAAAAAAATTAAAAAATTCGGCCAGGTGCGGTGGCTCATGCCTGTAATCTCAGCACTTTGGGAAGCCAAGGTGGGTAGATCACCTGAGGTCAGGAGTTTGAGACCAGCCTGGTCAACCTGGTGAAACCCTGTCTTTACTAAAAATACAAAAATCAGCTGGGTGTGGTGGTGGGCACCTGTAATCCCAGCTACTCCGGAGGCTGAGGCAGGAGAATCGCTTGAACCCGGGGGGCGGAGGTTGCAGTGAGCCAAGATCGCAACACTGCACTCCTGTGACAGAGTGAGACTGTGACAGCCTGATCGCAACACTGCACTCCAGTGACAGAGTGAGACTCCTCAAAAAATAAATAAGTAAATAAATAAATAAAATAAAATTTAAAAATTAGCTGGGTGTGGTGGTGCATGCCTGTAGTCCCAGCTACTCGGGAGGCTGAGGTGGGAGGATCCCTTGAGCTCGGGAGGATGTGGCTGCAGTGAGCTGTGGTTGTGCCACTGCAGTCCAGTCTGGGGAACAGAGCAAGACCATATTTCAAAAACAACAACAAAAAAAAACTGGCTTGTGTGGCCGGGCGTGGTGGCTCATGCCTGTAATCCTAGCACTTTGGGAGGCTGAGGCAGGTGGATTACCTGAGGTCAGGAGTTCAAGACCAGTCTGGGCCACGTGGTGAAACCCTGTCACTACAAAAATACAAAAATGAGCTGGGCACAGCGGCATGTGCCTATAATCCAGCTTCTTGGGAGGCTGAGGCACGAGAATCACTTGAACCCAGGAGGCGGAGGCTGCAGTGAGCCGAGATTGCACCACTGCACTCCAGCCTGGGCAAAAGAGTGAGACTCTGTCTCAAAACAAAACAAAACAAAACAACCCACTGACTTGTGTTTTTTGGGCACCTACTATGTGCCTGATAGTTTTTACACATTCATTCATTGGCTCATCCCCAAAGTCCTTCAAGGACTTTTCCTTTTATTCTTCTTATGCCATTGTGTTTTTTTCTTTTTTTTTGAGACAGGGTCTCACTCTGTCACCCAGGCTGGAGTGCAGTGGCCCCATCTCGGCTCACTGCAGCCTCGACCTTCTTCCCTCAAGTGATTCTCCCACCTCAGTCCCCCAAGTAGCTGGGACCACAGGCATGTGCCACCACGTCTGGCTAATTTTTGTATTTTTGTAGAGATGGGGTTTCACCTTGCTGCCCACATTGGTCTCAAACTCCTGGACTCAAGCAATCTGCCTGTGTCAGCCTCCCAAAGTGCTAGGATTACAGGCGTGAGCCATTGTGCCCAGACTTTTGTGCCATTATTGCAAGGACTAGAGGTTCCTTTTATAAATAAATGTTTTGAAATTTAATAATAGAGTATTTAGAGCTGGGCATGGTGGTTCACGCCTGTAATCCCAGCACTTTGGGAGGCTGAGGCAGGTGGATCACCTGAGGTCAGGAGTTCGAGACCAGCCTGGCCAACATGGTGAAACCCCGTCTCTACTAAAAATACAAAAATTAGCCAGATGTGGTGGTGGGTGCCTGTAATCCGAGCCACTCAGGAGGCTGAGGCAGGAGAATCGCTAGAACCCAGGAGGCAGAGGTTGCAGTGAGCCAAGATCGTGCCATTGCACTCCAGCCTGGGGGACAGAGTGAGACTCCGTCTCAAAAAAAAGAGTAGAATATTTAAATATTAAGTAAATATCAATGCCCCTGGAGGAATGAGGAAATGACAAAATGGCAAGTGAACGAAATAAACAGCAGACCCAACAGTGGTGGTCAAAAAGGGTTGCCCTGATTTCTTTCTTTCTTTTTTTTTTTTTTTTTTTTTTGAGACTGGGTTTCCTCTGTTCCTGAGGCTGGAGTGTGCAATGGTGCAATCACAGCTCATGCTCCTCACTGCAGCCTCAACCTCCTGAGTAGTTGGGACTACAGGCATGCATTACCATGCCTGGCTAATTTTGAAAATTTTTTTTGTAGAGACAGGGTCTTGCTCTGTTATCCAGGCTGGCCTCGAACTCCTGGGCTCAAGCAATCCTAACACGTCAGCCTCCCAACATACTGGGATTACAGGCACGAGCCACGGTGCCTGCCTGCCTTGGTTTCATTAAACACCAGAGAAATGTGACTTCAGACAGTCACTTCTGCCACCAACGTCACCACACGTTGTAGCCACTCATGGCACACTTACAATATGTCAGATGCATCATTAATTCACACACTTTCTTGACAATTTTAAGCAAGCAGTACCACCGGACTTTGTGTACCAATGACAGAGCTGGAGAGAGAAAGCAGCATCGTTTTGCAAAACAGTATTAAGTGAGTGTAAGACAAGCCAAAGGATTGTATCTTGCTAGATAGTTCCTTCAGGACCCCTCTTGCTCACCCTTAATTCATTTTTTTTTTTTTGAGATGGAGTCTCGCTCTATTGCCCAGGCTGGAGTGCAGTGGCGTGATCTCAGTTCACTGCAGCCTCCGCCTCCCAGGTTCAAGTGATTCTCCTGCCTTAGCCTCTTGAATAGCTGGGATTACAGGCATGTGCCACCACGCCTGGCTCATTTTTGTATTTTTAGCAGAGATGGGGTTTCACCATGTTGGCCAGGCTGGTCTCCAACTCCCGACCTCAAGTGATCCGCCTGCCTTGGCCTCCCAAAATGCTGGGATTACAGGCGTGAGCCACTGCGCCCGGCTGCTCACCATAAATTCTGTCCTTAAACTGGAGCTCACTGCCTCCACCCATTGGCCCCATCTAATGTTTCAATATCTCAAAACATCTTTTTACTGGGCTGTTTCTATGAGGAGGCGGGGCCTGTTGACCAATGGCAGTCAATATTGACTTTCTCCAACCAGATGTCAAGCATATCCTCTGGGGTATGGCCCGAAGGAATTCTGGGGCAACCAAAATTAAATAACTGTATTAAGAAATGTTTAATAAAGCAGGGTGACAAAGCAATTAAGAGCCTGGAATTAGAGGCTGGGTGCAGTGGCTCACACCCAGCACTGTAATCCCAGCACTGTTGGAGCCTGAGGCAGGCAGATCACCTGAGGCCAGGAGTTTGAGACCAGCCTGGCCAACATGGTGAAACCCCGTCTCTAATAAAAATACCAACATTATCTGGGCAAGGTGGCTCACGCCTGTAATCCCAGCTACTCAGGAGGCTGAGGCAGAATTGCATGAACCTGGGAGGCAGAGGTTGCAGTGAGCTGAGATTGAGCCACTGCACTCCAGCCTGGGCAACAGAGCAAGACTCCATCTCAAAATAAATAAATAAATAAATAAATAAATAAATAAATAAATAATAAATAAAAATACAAAAATTATGATGGCATGTGCCTGTAGTCTCAGCTACTCGGGAGGCTGAGGCAGGAGAATCACCTGAATCCGGGAGGCAGAGTTTGCAGTGAGCCAAGATCGCACCACTGCACTCCAGCCTGAGCAACAGAGTGAAACTCTGTCTCACACACACAAAAAAAACCCAAAAAACCCCCATCACCACCAACAACAAAAAAAGAGCCTCGGCCAGGTGCGGTGGCTCACGCCTGTAATCTCAGCACTTTGGGAAGGCTGAGGCAGGCAGATCACGAGGTCAGGAGATCGAGACCATCCTGGCTAACATGGTGAAACCCTGTCTCTACTAAAAATACAAAAAATTAGCTGGGGGTGGTGGCAGGCACCTGTAGTCCCAGCTACTCAAGAGGCTGAGGCAGGAGAATGGCGTGAACCCGGGAGGCAGAGCTTGCAGTGAGCTGAGATCGAGTCACTGCACTCCAGCCTGGGCGACAGAGCAAGACTCCGTCTCACAAAAAAAAAAAAAAAAAAGAGCTGGAATTCGACCCAGATGGCCTGGGTTCAAACCCTGGCTCCCCCACTTAGCCACTGTGTGACCTCAGGTAAGTCACTTAATGGCTCTCTGTGCCTGTATTTCTGCCTTTAATTTGGGGATAATGATATTTACCTAGGAAAGTTTAGCTGGCACTGTATATATATAGAGAGATATATACAATATTCATGAATCCAGTTGCGACCTAGCATGGGGTAATGTTTACAGGCTTATTCTTTTTTTTTTTTACTTAGAAGAACTCCTATTTATCCTTCAAAACCCAGTAAAAATGTCCCCTCCTCCAGGCAGCTTTCCTACATCTCCCCCCAGACAAAGCCCTGGCACCCCTCTCTGTCCCCAGCGTTCCCCCCCATTCCTCTCTCTGGTCCAGCCATGACTCCATGGAGCTAAAGTGTCTTTATCTTGCTCTGTCTCCACCAGCCTGAGGGCCTCCTAGGGATCAGGGCTTAGGGCTAGGTTCTTGTGATGTTGTTTTTTTCTGCAAGGGTCTTTGCTCATGAAAAGCTATCGAGTGATGAAAGACCTCATGCTCAAATTCAAGCTCCTGACCCTGGCCTGGGAGCCTCCTCTACTTCCCTGCTACCCACATTCTAGACCTAAAGACATCCTTGCTCTCTCTCTCTTGCCTCTGCACACCTTTGCTCATGCTGTTGTCCTACCAAGACCCCCTTTTCCCCAACTCCAGCTCCATTTTCCATTTGTGGTCACCACAAATACCCCCTCCTCCATGAAGCTCTCCCCCATGCCCCCAGAAAATCCCTCCTGCCACCCCGGGCCCCACTAACCCTGTCCCTCCTTGTGGCCTAGCCTAGCCCCCATGTTCTGTCTCCTCGAGGGCTGAGAGGAGGGCTGAGGCTTCTGGGTCACATACCTGGGAGACCCTTGGATGGCCGAGGCCCTCGCTGTAGCTGTGCCAGTGCCTGCAGGAGCCTGGGTTTCGATTCAAGGTCTGCACGTCAATGGGGCGGAGCTGGCTGCCCCGAGGCAGTTCCTGTTTCCTCAAGCAGGTGAGCCCTGGGGGCGGAACAAGGACAGCCCAAGTCACCCTGTCTGCAGTCCAACAAAACATCTGGTGCCACAGGTGCAGAGACAGCTTGCTCCCGCCTTGCCCCCAGCAAGTTGTTATTGAGTACCTACTGTGTGCCTGCTCTTTGGAGGAACAGGGGTGACATGGAGACAGGTGCAGGCCCCCTGACTCCTGGCATCTACAATCTATTAAGCAGTGAAGAGGAGTGAGACGTGATTACAAAGGGGGAACAGGGGACGGGTGTGGTGGCTCACACCTGCAATCCTGGTACTTTGATAGGCTGAGGCAAGTGGATCACTTTAGGTCAGGAGTTTGAGACCAGTCTGGCAAACATGGTAAAACCCTGTCTCTATTAAAATACAAAACAGCTGGGTGTGGTGGTGCACGCCCGTAATCCCAGCTACTCAGGAGGCTGAGGCACAAGAATCGCTTTAACCCGGGAGGCGGAGGTTGCAGTGAGCTGAGATCGCACCATTGCACTTCAGCCTGGGCAACAGAGTGAGACTCCTTCTCAAAACAAAAACAAAAGCAACAAAGGGGGAACAGAAACTGGGCGTGGTGGCTCACACCTGTAATCCCAGCACTTTGGGAGGCCGAGGCGTGTGGATCATTTGAGGCCAGGAGTTTGAGACCAGCCTGACCAACATGGTAAAACCCTGTCTCTACTAAAAATACAAAAATTAGGCGTGGTGGCCGGTGCCTGTAATCCCAGCTACTCAGGAGGCTGATGCAAGAGAATTGCTTGGACCAGGGAGGCAGAGGCTGCAGTGAGCCAAGATCACGCCAGTGCACTTTAGCCTGGGTGACAGAGGGAAACTCTGTCCCCCGCAAAAAAAAAAAAAAAAAAAAAAAAAAAACCAGCCGGGTGCAGTGGCTCATGCCTGTAATCCCAGCACTTTGGGAGGCCAAGGCGGGCGGATCATCTGAGGTCGGGAGTTCTCGACCAGCCTGACCAACATGGAGAAATCCCGTCTCTACTAAAACTACAAAATTAGCCAGGCGTGGTGGCGCACACCTGTAATCCCAGCTACTCGGGAGGTTGAGGCAGGAGAATCGCTTGAATCCAGGAGGTGGAGGTTGCGGTTTGCTGAGATCACGTCATTGCACTCGCCTGGGCAGTGGGAGTGTAACTCCGTCTCAAACAAAACAAAACAAATGAAAAAAACAAAACAAAACAAAACAAAACAAAAACCCCAAACAAACAAAAAAACCCAAAGGGGGAACAGGAAGTGGGAACAGCAGTTGCACAAACCCACAGAGGTGGCCTAACTGACCTGGAGGAAGGGGCATTTGAGGGTGAGTAGGAATCATCTTGATTTGGGGAGTGTGTGGTGCAGAAAGAGTATATTTTTTGTAGACATGGGGTCTTGCTATGTCGCCCAGCCTGGGGGAGGGAAGAGCAGGCACAAAGACCTTGAAACTGAATTGAGCCTGGACAGGCTGGGGTCTCATGGCACGCATAGGTCCACACCAGGACTTCCTCCATTACAAAATATTTAAAAATATTTTTATTAATTGACTAACTTATTTTAGAGACAGGGTTTCACTCTGTCACCCAGGCTGGAGTGCAGTGGTACAGTCATAGCTCACTGCAGCCTTGAACTCCTGGACTCTAGTGATCCTCCCACCTCAGGCTCCCAAGTAGCTGGGACTACAGGCACACAACACCACACCTGGCTAATTAAAAAAATATTTTTTTTAGAGATGGGGTCTTGTTGTGTTGCCCAGGCTGGTCTCAAACTCCTGGGGCTCAAGTGACCCGCCCACCTTGGTTCAAGTGATTCTCCTGCCTCAGCCTTCCAAGTAGCTGGGATTACAGGTGCTCACCAACACGCCTGGCTAATTTTTGTATTTTTAGTAGAGACAAGGTTTCACTATGTTGGCCAGGCTGGTCTCAAACTCCTGACCTCAGGTGATCCACCGCCTCAGCCTCCCAAAGTGCTGGGATTACAGGTGTGGGCCAGCGTGCCAGCTTAAAATTCTATTTTACAATTGCGTTGGCATTAAGACCCATGTGGTCCAGGCTGGATTCCTTATTGTATATTTATTTTTAGGATGTTCAGGTTTTTTTCTTCTGGTTTTAAATAAGCTGAAGCCCTTTGGGAAGTCCTACACAGCACTTGGATCCTGGGTGCAGGCCCCGTGTGCCTAACAGATTGGCCAGCCCTGGCTGTGTGCTCGTACCCCAGGCAGACAAGCAAAACTACTTCCTCTTCTCCTTTCAGGCAGAAAGGATCCAGATCCTGCTGGGGGCCTCCCCACCGGCCTATCGCCCTGGCCCAGCTGGGCTAGATAACCCCAGGCTCACCCTGGGTGCCTCTCTCACCCCCCTACTCCTCCTCGTCAGCAGCAGCGCCTTGTCTGCCCTCTGTGGTCAACAAGGTCTAAGCAGGAGACACATGGAGCCCTGCTTCTCACTCACCTGCTGTGTGTCCTCAGGTGACTTGCTCAGCCTCTCTGAGCCTCAGTTCTGCATCTGTGCAATGGGCGTAATAGCCTTCCTTAATCATGTGAAGATGATAGGAGAGGCAACCCTCCAGCACAGCACATGGAGATGAGTTGGGAGTGAAAGAATCAGGACTCTTTGTTGTGACTTAATTCAAGCAAGGCCTTTGTGTTTGCCTGGGGGAGACTCTGGCTTGGGCCTCAGACCTCATGGGCTGAGCTGCCTTGGGCAACTCACTTCACCTCTCTGTGGCTAATCTCTTTCTCTTCTCTCTCTCTCTCTGTTTTTTTTTTTTTTTTTTTTTTTTTGAGATAGGGTCCCCTCACTCTGTTGCCCAGGCTAGAGTGCAGTGGCGCAATCTCAGCTCACCACAGCCTCTACTTCCTGGGCTCAAGCAATCCTCCCATCTCAGCCTCCTGAGTAGCTGGGACTACAGGTGCACCACCACCACGCCTGGCTAATTTTTGGATTTTTGAAGAGATGGGGTTTTGTCATGTTACCAGGTTGGTCTCCTTCAAGTGATCCTCCCACTTCAGCCTCCCAAAGTGTTGGGATTACAGGTGTCAGCCGCTGCATCTGGCCTTTTTATTTTTGAGATGATGTCTTGTTCTGTCGCCCTGGCTGGAGTGCAGTGGTGCGATCTCGGCTCAATGCAACCTCCACCTCCTGGGTTTAAGCAATTCTCCTGCCTCAGTCTCCCAAGTAGCTGAGATTATAAGCGTGCACCACCACTCCTGGCTAATTTTTATATTTTTAGTAGAGACAGGGGTTCGCCATGTTGGCCAGGTTGGTCTTGAACTCCTGAACTCAAGTGGTCTGCCCACTTTGGCCTCCCAAAGTGCTGGGATTATAGGCCTGACATAGTTATTTATTTATTTATTTATTTATTTAATTTATTTTTTGAGACGGAGTCTCGCTCTGTCACCCAGGCTGGAGTGCAGTGGCGCAATGTCGGCTCACTGCCAGCTCCGCCTCCCAGGTTCGCACCATTCTCCTGCCTCAGCCTCCCGAGTAGCTGGGACTACAGGCGCCCGCCACCACGCCCGGCTAATTTTTTGTATTTTTAGTAGAGACGGGGTTTCACCGTGTTAGCAGGGATGGTCTCGATCTCCTGACCTTGTGATCCGCCTACCTTGGCCTCCCAAAGTGCTGGGATTACAGGCATGAGCCACAGAGCCTGGCCTTCACTTCACTTCTCTGACCCTCCTGGGAAAGTCTGACCATCGGGGCTCTTATTTGCATGGGGTTTAGAGTTTCCAGGAATAGGGGGGTATGTTTGCCTAGCTCCAGCACAGCCCCCTAAGACCTCACCACAAACGGCCCAACCTCGCTTCCCCTGACCTGCTTGGGTGATGTGGTCTCCCACAAACTAACGCCTTCCTTTCAGATGTCGCAACAGAATCACCCCCACATCCCTCAGTGTCTGCAGGCCTCGGCCCGCAAACGGATATGCGTACCCCAGAGGAAGGAAGGGTGTGGAGGGGAAAACGAAGGTGCCCTGATGGGGAGATAACGGGGCTACAATTCCAAGGCCCCCTCTCTCTGATATCAGGTTCTCCAGGGAGACAGATCTGGGCTTCTCAGCAGAGGCCGCAGCTGGTAAGTGGGCCATTCACAGACTCATGTGGGATGGCTCTTGGGGGATGTGGCCACAATGCCATCTTAGTGCTAGGAAAATGCTGGGCCCATACATGTCAGGGAGTGGGGAAGCCCTTAGGCTCTGCCAACACTGGGTTTGATGCAATTCTTTTCAGAGACAGGGTCTCACTCTGTTGCCCAGGCTGAAGTGCACTGTGCCATCATAGCTCCCTGCAACCTCAAACTCCCGGGCTCAAGCGACCCTCCCTCCTCAGCCTCCCAAGTAGCTGCAATCACAAGCTCACACCACCATGCCCGGCTAATTTTTCAATTTTTATTTTGTAGAGACAGGGTCTTGCTGTGTTGCCCAGGATGGTCTAGAACGCCTGAGCTCAAGCAATCCTCACACCCTGGCCTCCCAGTGTTGGGATTATAGGCATGAGCCACTGTGCCCAACCCTGGGCTTGATGTAATTTTATGGTTTTAGCTTCCTACAATGCCTTCATTCTATTCATTCATTCATCTCACAAACACTGGCTGAGCCCCAGCTCTGGATGGGCGCCATGCTAGATGCTGCCGATGAAGCACAAGGCAAGATCGGGCCAGGTGCAGTGGCTCATGCCTATAATCCCAGCTCTTCGGGAGGCTGAGGTGGGCAGATCACCTGAGGTCAGGAGTTCAAGACCAGCCTAGCCAACATGGGGAAACCCTGTCTATACTAAAAATACAAAAATTAGTCAGGCGTAGTGGTTCATGCCTGTAATCCCAGATACTCGGGAGGCTGAGGGCAGGAGAATTGCTTGAACCAGGAGATGGAGGTTGCAGTGAGCTGAGATCATGCCACTGCACTCCAGCCTGGGTCACAGAGTGAGACTGTGTCTCAAAAAAAAAAAAAAAAGGCAAGCTCGGCATGGTCCCCACCCTCCTAGGGCCCACAGTCTATGGAGAGACAGATGCTGAACAAGTTCACATGCAGGACAGTCAGGCAGAAAAGAAAATAGCAAGGGCAGGCTGGGTGCAGTGGCTCAAACCTGTAATCCCAGCACTTTGGGAGACTGAGTCAAGGGATTGAGACCAGCCTGGCCAACATGGTGAAACCCTGTCTCTACCAAAACTACAAAAATTAGCTGGGCATGGTGGCTCACGCCTGTAATCCCAGCTACTCGGGAGACTGAGGCAGGAGAATCGCTAGAATCCGGGAGGCGGAGGGTGCAGTGAGCTGAGATCTTGCCACTGCACTCCAGCCTGGGCAACAGAGCAAGACTCCATCTCAAACAAACAAATAAACAAACAAACAAAATCGACAAGGGCAAAGGCCCTGTGGTAGGAATGAACTTGGCACGTCTGAGGCACAGATGATGACAGCTAAGGTGTCCAAATGGTAGAAACAACCCAAATGTCCATGAATGAATGAATGGGTAAACAAAACATGGTTCATCATCCACACCATGAAATATGATTCAGCCACAAAAAGGAAGGAAGCACTGCTCCATGCTACAATGTGGATGAGCCCCAAAAACATGATGCATAGTGAGAGAAGCCAGACACAAAGGCCACCTAGTGCATGATTCCATTGATATGAAATGTCCAGAACTGGCTGGACCCACGGTGGCTCACACCTGTAATTCTAGCACTTTGGGAGGCCAAGGTGGGTGGATCACCTGAGGTCAGGAGTTTCAGACTAGCCTGGCCAACATGGTGAAACTCCGTCTCTACTAAAAATACAAAAATTAGCCAGGCGTGGTGGCAGGACCTGTAATCCCAGCTACTCAGGAGGCTGAGGCATGAGAATTGCTTGAACCTAGGAGGCAGAAGTTGCAGTGAGCCAAGATTGCATCACTGCACTTTTCTTGGGGAACAAGATGAACAATGGTGGTCATAGTAATAACAGGGTGGGTGTGGTGGCTCACACCTGTAATCCCAACACTTTGGGAGGCTGAAGTGGGAGGATCACTTGAGGCCAGTTCAAGACCAGCTTGGGCAGTGAGACACCATCTCTACAAAAAAGTAAAACAATTAGTTGGGTGTGGTGGTATGCACCTGTAGTACCAGCTACTTGGGAGGCTAAGGCAGGAGGATCGCTTGAGCCTGGGAGGTTGAGGCTGCAGTGAGCCATGATCCCACCACTGCACTCCAGCCTGGGCAACAGAGCAAGACCTTGTTTCTTTTTTTCTTTTTTTTTTTCTGAGACAGAGTCTCACTCTGTTACCCAGGCTGGAGTGCAGTGGCGTGATCTAGGTTCATTGCAACCTCTGCCTCCCTGGTTCAAGAGATTTCTGGCTAATTTTTGTATTTTTAGTAGAGACGGGGTTTCACCATATTGGCCAGGCTGGTCTCGAACTCCTGACCTCAAGTGATCCGCCCACCTCAGCCTCCCAAAGTGCTGGGATTATAGGTGTGAGCTACCGCGCCCGGCCGGAAGACCCTGCTTCAAAATAATAATGATAATAATGATGATGATGGTGATGAGGACAGTAATGATGCTGATATCAGCCTGTTCTCTCTCTGTGCTCATTATGTACCTGTGCCTCCTCTGGGATCCACCATCTCCCTGGCTCTTCATAGCCATCCTATGAGGTGGAAACTATGATCGCCCCTATTTTGCAAGAGAAGAAATTAAGTTCAGTTGGTGAGGGCATGTGTCCAAGGTTGTGCCATTGAAACGGCCTCATCTGGGGTAGATACCCGAGATTTGTCATCTTATGGCCATGGAGAACAAGGATGTGGACACACAAGAGTGAGGTTAAGAGCAGTAGTTTAATAGGTGAAAGAAAGAGTTCCCTCCTGCAGAGAGAGGTCCTGAAAAAATGCATTGACGGATGCACGGTGAAATGCAGGGGGTTTTATAGATGCCTGGTGAGGAGGCAGTGTTTGATTTACATAAGGTGTGAAAGATTGGTTGGACTAGGTGTTACATTTGCATAGGGTGCGAAAAACTGGTTAGGACTAGGTGTGCCATTTGCATCGGGTGTGAATTTCTGGCCACCCCTACCGTAATCTTTTATCATGCAAGCGGGTCCTCTCCCTGAGCTGTGCCATGTTGCCCACCCCTTTACTGTACACGTGGTAATAAAAAGAGGGAAGATAGAATCTCCACGTTGGTCTTGCCTGGCTCCCAGGCAACTGTTTTCTATTTACCCAGCTGCTGGCATCTCCCCATGCAAGCTTCTAGCTCGCTTATCTATGTTTGCAGCTCGATTTCTCAGACTGCTTTTTGTTAGAAAAAATAATTTCTTGGGCTGCTTTTTGTTAGAAAAGAAATTCTGCCAAGGACTCTGGTGCCCTCACTATCTGCCTAAATAATTTCTTTCTAGCTCCTCTATCACCGTGGGTCTTGAGTGGTGCTGGGATTCGGGCCCAGGCAGCTCTCTCTTATCCGTGACCCATTAGGGGCTCAGAAGAAAGCCAGGCACAGGATGGGTTCCCAGTCAGCATCTGCTATTCATTGCCATTGGCTGTCACTGTCTCCGAATTTTGCAGTTTTGGACAGAAACTGCAGTTTCGTGGAAAGAAAGCAAGTTTCCCAAAGTGGCCGTTTATCAGGCATCCCTGGCAGGGGGCGACTTTGAGTTTTACTATCAGGATTTAGGGTCCTCCTGAGTGGGTGCTCGGAGGCTCAAGGATAGACACGACAGAGATGTTGATGGCAGCTAAGCCAGGGACCACCAGGGCAGCCTCTAGCATGGTCAGGTGGGAAGGGAGTTTGTGGCTGGGGGTTCCCAAACCCATTGAGTTTGTAATGCCTGGGGAGCTGCCCCCCAGGCTGCAGAGGCTGCAGGATCAACCCTGGAAGCTGGTTTCTTTGAAGGAAGAGGATGTCACCTCCCTTGTGCTCACCCTAGAGGCCACTTGGGTGTCCTTCACTAATTCAATGGGTTCAGGCCACACACAAGCACACTACAGAAGTCCCTGTCCTCATGGAGCTTTTGGGCTGAGTGGGGACAGGCTTGGCAATGAAAACAGGTAACTTCTCATAAATGCTATGAAGATGAGCTAGGAAGAGAGAAGGGCATGGCTGGGAGAGGCCTCTGCAGAGGTAGCCCTGGATAACCATGACGTGATGAACAGTGGGCTTTGCACATTTCAGGAGACTGCAACACTACGGTGTGGCAAGTGCAAAGGCCCTAGGGCCTTCTCAGTGATGAGTGTGGAGCGAAGGAGTAAGGAAGGAGAGGATTGGAGTGGAGTGAGCCAGGGAGGGCAGCCAGAGAAAGAGGAAGGAGTAGGGGGGGCCATGGCTACAGCGTGTAGAGGCTTGTGCCCCACGGTGAGGGGCGTAAGTTGTATCCCTAAGCTGAGGGAAGACCTGGGGAGGTTTTTTTTTTTTTTTGGATAAAGGGTCTTGCTCTGTCACCCAGGCTGGAATGTAGTGGTGTGGTCACAGCTCACTGCAGCCTCCAACTCCTGGGCTCAAGTGATCCTCCCTCCTCAGCCTCCTGAGTAGCTGGACTACAGGTACATGCCACCATACTTACTATTTTTTATTTTTTTGAGACGGAGTCTTGCTCTGTCACCCAGGCTAGAGTGCAGTGGCGCAATCTTGGCTTACTGCAACCTCTGCCTCCCAGGTTCAAGCGATTCTCCTGCCTCAGCCTCCTGAGTAGTTGGGACTACAGGCGCATGCAACCATGCCTGGCTCATTTTTGTATTTTTAGTAAAGATGGGGTTTTGCCATATTGGCCAGACTGGTCTCGAACTCCTGATCTCAGGTGAACCACCCGCCTTGGCCTCCCAAAGTGCTGGGATGAGACATGCGCCACCGTACCCGGCCAATTTTTGTATTTTTTTTTTTTAATTTTTAGAGATGGGGTCTCACTATGTTGTCCAGGCTGGTCTTGAACTTGAACTGGCCTCAAGCTATTCCCCTGCCTCAGCCTCTCAAGGCACTGGGATTATAGGCATAAGCCACGCACCCCAGCCCCTGAGGAGAGCTTTAAACAAGGAGGTGACACTGATTTCAGTTTTGTAAGGACACTCTGAAAATAGTTTGAAAGACAGAGGGGAGGGCCGGAAACCCACGAGGAAGTGGTCACAGAGGTCCAGGTGGTCGTGGCTACAACTCGGGAGGGGTCAGCTGTGGGCACGATGGGGAAGGCAGGGATGGAGGCCAGGGTCAGGGCTGTGTTACGCTTATGGTGCCGATGAGACATTCCAATTGGAATAGAGAGTAGCAGGTGAAACTCAGACTTGGGTCCGGCCTGGATTTGCAGCATGAAAGCCACTGGCCTATCTAAAGGCATAGTGTGTGCAGAAAAGAATGAACAGATCTGAGGCTGCTTCCTGAGAAAGGCCTGCTGGCAAGGTGGGCCTGCAGTTGGTAAAGTTCCCTACAGACACAAAACTTCCATACATGCGTGGTTCATGACGGGTGCCTACACTTTCTGTACAAATGATGCGGTTTATGCTAAACCCCTGCTTTCTTTGTAGGAGTCTGGAATCCTGGTGCCAGGTAGAGGGTTCCTATGTGACTGGCCCCATAAACACCTGGGCACAGAACTGCCAACCAGCTTTCATGAGAGACACATTACACACCTGTTGTTACAACGCATTGTTGGGGGAGTTAAGCATGGGGTGTGTGACCCCACTGAGAGAGGATTCTGGAAGCTTGTCTGGTTGCCTCTGGACTTCACTCTGCATGCCTTTTCCCTTTGCTGATTTTGCTGTGATCTTGGCTGTGAGTACAGCTCTCTGCCAAGTCCTAGGGAATGGCTGGACCCGGGGGGTGGTCTTGGGAAGGACCCTGGATAGAGTGGAAGGAATGCCCTGGAAAGCCAGCCAGGAGAGGGCCCCTGGAAGCACCTACCAGGGAGGCAGGAAGGACACAGTGGCTGAGCTGCATGCCAGAAGGCAGGTGACGCAGGCTCTTGGGGAGGATGGGGTGCTCCTGAGAGCTGAGGGGTGCAGAAGCAAGGACTCAACTTGGCCAGATGGGTACCACTGGGGACCAAGGCAAGACAGTTTTGGTGGCATGATGGGGCTGATGTTGGCTGATCAGGTCAAGCAGAGGAGTAAACAGGAGGGAGAGACAACCTTTTCCTGCAAAGGAGGGGTGGAAGTAGGGCTGTGGCTGCAGGTGGGAAGGGCTGGGTTTTTTTTTTTTTTTGAGACAGGTTGTTACTCTGTCGCTCAGGTTAGAGTGCAGTGGTGCAATCTCAGCTCACTGCCACCTCAACCTCCTGGCTCAAGTGATCTTCCTGCCTCAGCCTCCAGAGTAGCTGGGACCACAGGTACGTGCCACCATGCCTGGCTACTTTATTTTGTATTGTTAGTAGAGATGGGGGTTCACCATGTTGGCCAGGCTGGTCTTGAACTCCTGAGCTCAAGTGATCAGCCCGCCTTGGCCTCCCAGAGTGCTGGCATTACAGGTGTGAGCCACCGCGCCAAGCCAGGAGGCTTCTTTTCCCAATTTAGTCTCTTGATGACGGGTGGCATCTCCTCTGAGGAGGCCGCTTGATGGGGTAACCCTTGGGCTCTACCAGCTTGTCCAGACCCACCCCCAGCACCTGGCCATGTCCGGGTGGCCTACAGGGAAAATGTGGACATAAAAATCCTTGGACTTTAAGATGAGCTTTAATTTGTTGGTTTTCCTTAAGTGCATTTATCGATGTAAACAGAGCATGTTAGAGATTCCCGGGGAGAGCAGACTATTGCTGATATGTTGGTTTAATTCAAAAGAAACGATGATGCCAATGGTTTGGATCGACAGCAGCTTAAGGAGGAAAAAAAAAAAAAAGAAAAAAAGAAAAGGCTGGTGACACCCCTCTGGCTTGGTTGACCTGGTCCCAATCGCAGTCCCTACGGGACAGCAGAGCTGTCAAAACAGAACCCAATGATGACGGCTGAAAATCAAGCCAGACTGCTGTGCGGTCAGCCTGCCGCCGTGGAATGCCTCGTGTCTTGGCCATGTCCAGCCAAGGGTACAACGTGCTTATACCCGATCACCCAGGTTTGCCATTGGAAGTCAAAGACAGAATTGCTTCATGGCACTACAGATGTGGAAAAATAAAAATCTCAGCTAGAAAGAACGTCTGATTTGGAGACAGCGGGAGGACATGAAGGAGTGGGGGCCATTTTGGTGCTGAGAGGAGGGTGCCCCAACTTCAGGAGGACCATGTGACGGCTGTGGCTGTTTTCGGGGTCACTTGTAGCACACATGGCGTCCCCTTGATGCTCGATGGGGACCGCAGACGGGCCTGCGGACCTAACCCCTGGCTGTGGACAGGAGAGGCTGCTCCAGGCTTCTTTCCTTCTCAACGCTTTACAAGGATTTCCTTCATTTGTGCTTTCCTTTGGTTTAACAGTTAAAAAAGAAGAGTGAGGGGGCAAAATGGTTTGTCACTTGTCCAAAACTGAGAGAAGAGGTGGAAGTGGGCGCCAAAATCTCCTGGGTGATGCTTCCCGGGCCTGGCGATCGGTTGCCTTGCTCAGGGTTTGGGACCTGCTGCTCCTGGAACCACCGCTGGCCTTCTGGGACCTCGCTTCCGTGGTGGGGGACGTGAATCAGCCTCCTGGTGGAGCTTTGTGTTGCAGTGAGGCCACAAAGCAAAGGCCCAGAGGCAGAGGCCTGACACTGGCTATGGTCGACGGTCGCACCTTGATTCCCTCTCTCTCTCTGGATATACAATGTGTGGGTGGGCCCGTTCAGCAGACGTTACAGGAAAAATAGCAAATTTTTAACTTATTCCATCTCCAAAGTTGAAAAAGATCAGACAGTTACTAAAATAAACGATTTCTCAATTGCATTCTGGTGGCTGTGGGCCTGGTGGCCGTGGCGTGGGCGGGGCATTGGAGGTGGGAGGGCCCCGGCTGAGTGAAGGGCTCACTCAGAACAGGCACAGTCAGCTGGGCCGAGCGAGGCTCAGAGTAAGGCGGTGTTCCTCACAGAAGAACACATCGGAAAAAGCTGCTCCTTTTCTGCTGGTCTGGTGTGATTTTGACTCCCTGGTTGCTCCCCTGGGGGCTATTGCCTTCCTGAAATCACAAGAGGTTTTCTGAGGTTATCACTGAGCATCAGCACTACGTCTCACAACCAGCCATCCACCTAAACATCCATCCAACCATCCATCCAACCAACCAACCAACCAATCAACCAACCAAATCAATCAAACCAACCAAACCAACCAACTAACCAACGAGCCATCCAACCATCCATCCATCATCTGCCAGGTCATCCTTCTGTTCCCATTCCAACCATCCAACCAACCAATCAGCCATCAAACCATCCATCCATCATCTGCCAGTCCATCCAGCTGTCCCCTTCCAACCACCCAACCAACCAACCAGCCAACCAATCAATGAACCAACCATCCATCTATATACCCTTTCAACCATCCATCCATCCACTCACCCATTCCCTTCCATCCATCCACCTGCTTCCACCCAACAAACCAATCAACCAACCATCCATCCCTTCCAAGAACCATCCACTCATCCATCCCTTTCCAACCATCTGTCTTCTTCCAACCATCCATCCCCTTCCAACCAACCAACCAACCATCCATCCCCTTCTAACCACCTCATCCAACCAATCAACCATCCATCCATCCCTTTCCAGCCATCCATCCACCCATCCATCAACTTCCCTCCATCCACCCTCTTGCAACTAACCATCTCCTTCTAACCACCCCTTCTGACCAATCAACATCCATCCATCCCCTTCCAAGCAACCACCTCCTTCCAACCAACCATTCAACCATCCCCTTCCAACCATCAACAAACCAATGATCTATCTATCCAACCATCTCCTTCCAACAAATCAACCATCGATTTATTCCCTTTCAACCAACCATCCATCCATTATCTTCTACCCATCCATCCAATTCTCTTACAACTGATAATTCGTTTTTCAAAAACAGATCTATTTTCCATCTGCTATATACCACCCCTTCCAACCACTCTCTCACTTATCCGCCCACCCCATCATACCCTTCCCAGCACTTTGGGAAGCCGAGGCAGAAGAACTGCTTGAGCCCAGGAGTTTGAGACCAGCCTGGGTAACAAGTGAGATCCTGCCTCTTAAAAAAGAAAAAATGGCCAGGTGGGGTGGCTCACACCTATAATCCCAACACTTTGGGAGGCCGAGGCAGGTGGATCACCTGAGGTCAGGAGTTCAGGACCAGCCTGACCAACATGGTGAAGCCTCGTCTCTACTAAAAATACAAAAATTAGCTGGGTGTGGTGGCATGTGCCTGTAATCCCAAGTACTTGGGAGGCTGAGTCAGAAGAACCGCTTGAACCCGGGAGGCAGAGGTTGCAGTGAGCAGGGATTGCACCATTGCACTCTAGCCTGGGCAACACAGCAAGACTCCTTCTCAAAAAAACAAAAAAGAAAAAGAAAAAGAAAAAGAAAAAAAATTAGCCAGGCATGGTGGCGTGTGCTTATAGCCCCAGCTACTTGGGAGGCTGAGGTGGGAGATTGCTTGAGCCCAGGAATTGAAGGCTGCAGTGAGCTGTGATGGTGCCACTGCACACCAGCCTAGGTGGCAAAGTGAGACTCTAAAAAAAAAAATCTCTTTTTTAACTAATAAAAAAGCTAAAAGAAAAAAGAATCAAACCTTGACCATTATACTGAAGAAAAGAAATTACAAGAAAATCCCAAATTATTGTTGGTCAGTGCACTGGTTTCCATGAGCTGTTTCCCATTTTGATTTAATGGCCAAAGAGCTGCTATTAAATCAATCACATGCCTCATTGTTCAAGTCACCGCATCTTAGAATTACAAAACAGATTTGCTTACATCAGATGTAAACTACTTGAACGGCATTTTGTATTTTATGTGCATTCTCGAGTGACCAGACTTAACCCACAAATAGAGCGCCGTGTGCTCCTCGATTGGACAACCAATGTAACATGGCCGGGAAAGGGCAGTTGCTGGAACCAGGGCGAGGGAGGATGGGTCACTACGGTGTTTAGGCACTAAATGCCCCCAAAGTACAGGGAAGTGTTTTGATTCCGTCAAGAAAGCACCATTGATACTGAGCGCAGTGGACTAGGAAATCGCTAGCGCGGTAAACAAAAAAAGCAAGAAACGAATGAGAGGATCGATGGGGAAGGATTCACGCAGACTTCCCTGGAGGCCTCAAGAGAACCCTGGGACACAATGAAGGTCGCAGAGCTGTCACAACTTGTAGCATCTGGGGCTGGGGTGGAGTGGGGGCAGGTTCTCAATCTGCCATGCTTGTCAAGATGATGAGCCAGCAGTTATCAGACACCAGCCCCGGCCCTGCCCAAGCGACCTAGGAAGCTTTTCTCCGAGACGTGGCTCTCTGTCCCTGCACACCATGTTGTCTTTCTGGCCCTTCTCTTAAGTGGAATGGAAAGGGCCGTGTGCCCCCTGCTAGCCTGGGGATTCACCGGGCACAGCCTTGTCTGCTTGGGCAGCATCCCCAGGCCGGCACTGTCTGATGCTGATGCCCCAGCCACACCTGCAAACTCTTCCCCCTTTCCCAGCAATGTCCTATGGGGTCTGGCTGGGCCCTAAAAAGCAGGATCTAGGGCATGTCATGTCACTGCTGCTAACGACAATGGCTGGATTCCAGAGATCCACTCGGAGATCTAGGAAGGACACACACTCACCAATTTTTTGTCCATTTTTGCTTTGATGTCTCTGGCGAGAGTGAAAAATGCCTGTGGAATAAGCACATTGTGAGTCCTCGGGATGGCAGGACCCCGAGTCCTCAGTCGCCTGTGTACAGCGGGTGTGGCGGGACAGCTTCCCAGGCGTGGGCCTCCCATTTGGCCCTTTGATGCCCGCCTCTGGCAGTGGCTTCATCTGGCCTGTCTGGCCCCGCTCCTGTCCTTCCCCGGCTCCCTCTGCCTCCCAACCACCCTTACTCCCTGGTATCAACTCTCACTTCCGCAGGGCACCTTAGTGTTGCCGGGACTTTACGAATGCGCCACCTCCCCTAAGCCCTGTGAGATGGGGCGACACTCAGTTGGCCAGAGAGGAAAATGAGGCTCAGAGAGGCCAAATGACTTGTCCAAAGGCACCCAGCAGTTAACCGACCAATCCAGAAGGATCTAGGAGTGCCCAGTTCTTTGCCTCTAACTCCTAGGTTCTGTCAGCTCTGGCCTCCCTTCTGATGGTCAGGGAAAAAGGCAAGCAGCTCTGTGGCCAAACAAGCTTCACTCGGAGTCCTTGCCTGGCAGGGCTGGGAGCGGGAGCAGGTTCATCTCCCAGCACAGCCAAGGCTTGAGCTGCTGTCACAGCCTTGAGGAGGGGACATACAGAGATGGCAGGAGGCGTGATCCCAACATACATCCCCATGATATGGGAGGTTCTGGAGAGTGGCTTGGGGTGCGGAGGAAGGCCCAGGGGAAGCTGAAGGTGTTCTTGGGGAGAGGCCCCCTGGGCCGGGCCCTGACTAGAAAAGGGAACCTGGCAGGCAGAAAAGGGGGCACATAGGAGGGAAATGCAGTGAAGTATTGGAGAAGGGAGCAGCCCAGGTGGCCTGGGGAGGGAGTGGTGGGGTGGGCAAGGCCCGAGCCCTGGGTGGCAAACATCAGCTGTGGTCAGCAAGGGAGGGTTTTCCATGCCAGGCGAGGAGTCTAGCCTTTGTCTTCACGTCAGCATAGAGACTTTAGGTCAGGAGTGATATGGAAGATGTGCTTTGGAAACATGACTAGGATGGGGAAACATCACAGGATCGGCCGCAGGGCTGGGGTCGCCCCGTGGAGAGGGGAGGGTGGCATGGGCCCGGGTCCCATCAGGGCTCCCTGCTGTGTCTGGGCTTTTGACAGGGGCCTCTCCAGGGTTAAGTGGTGTGGCTGAGAGGGTAAACACAGAGCTGGGTCTTTCTGAGCCTCAGTTTCCTCACCTGTAAAACCGTGCCTATTCCCCAGGGCTGCCCAAAAGCCCGTGAGATGCATCCTAGGTGCCCTTTGTGGGGCCTGTCCCTGCTGATGGCACATTCCCAGGGGCTGCCTGTGCCTGGCACATGGCACTGCCCAGGAAATGTCCCTCAGAGGACTGACTGGCAGCCCTGAGCCCGAGGCTGGTCCCTCTGGCAGGACCTCCTCGGAGGACGCCAGCTCCCCCTTCAGCCTGAAGGGGCCGATCCTGCAGGCCCCGTGTCTCCCAGCAGGAGCCGGGACTCACATTTTCCACGTTGATGTTGGCCTTCGCGCTGGTCTCCATGAACTTGATTCCATAGTCGAGAGCCAGCTGTGAGAGAGGGAGGCACACGCATGAGCACACCAGCTGCTGGGTGCATCTGAGCTTGCCCAAAACAGGAGCGGAAGGCAGTGCCGGCGCCAAGAGGGAGCAGCAACGGGGCTGGGGCTGTGGGGCATGACTTCCTGGATCACTCCCTCGATTCTATAGTGAATGGCCCTCCATAGTGCTGCACAGGGCATGGAGTGCTGGGGTTGGCAGCTGAGATGGGAGGGTGGCGGGGGCCTGCTGGGATCAAACCATGGCTCCGTTCCCCGCTCCTGTGGTCTTGAAAGCCTGCAGCGGGGCCATGGTAGGTTTTGAAGAGATGCCCGCAGAGCGCACCCAAGAAGCCCCGGCTGGGTGTGTGCTCCTGCCATCCCACAGCACATGCCCCACTGGGGTGACCAACTCGTCCCAGGCCCCTGGGGCAGAGGAGGGACAGGGGAAGCCCTCCGCACAAAAACCCCTAGACCCCAAGGCCCTCTGCCCCTTGTGCCACCACGCCCACCTTTTCTCCCCGTTCCTTGGAAACTTGTCTCTTGTCATTCACATCACACTTGTTCCCGAGTATCATCTTTTCGACGTCTGCAGAGGCGTGCTGAGAGGGAGGGGGACAGACGGGGGATCAGACCGGATGACACAGGCCAGGTGCCTCTGCCAACACACAGCCTGTCCCCAGAAATCAGAGTGGTGGGGTCAGGACTGCTAGGTACAGCCTGGTCTAAGGGACAAGCTAAAGCTCACAGACGCCAAGCAGCCGGCCCCATGTCACACAGCTAATGCCAGGGCTGGGGCCAGGGTTCTAGCTGCTACTCTGAGCAAATGCACATTTTCTGAAAATGCTTTCTGGCAGCTTCTATGGCTGTATCAATCAAGCCCCCGAACCTGGGCTGCTGGGCGGGTCTAGCCTATGGGAGGTGAGTGAGGCTGAGATATTTATCCCCGACCTTGGCTTTCCTCCTTCCCTCCCTGGCTCCTCTGCAAGAGGCCCCAGCTGTTGTCCTGGGACCTTCTGCTCTGACACTTTTTTTTTGTTTTGTTGAGATGGAGTCTCGTTCTGTCTCCCAAGCTGGAGTGTAGTGGCATGATCTCGGCTCACTGCAACCTCTGCCTCCAGGTTCCAGCGATCCTGAACCTCCCGAATAGCTGAGATTACAGGCATCTGCCACCATACCAGGCTAATTTTTTGTATTTTTAGCAGAGACAGAGTTTCGCCATGTTGGCCAGGCTGGTCTCGAACTTCTGACCTCAGGTGATCTGCCCGCCTCGGCCTCCCAAAGTGCTGGGATTACAGGTGTGACCCACTGCGCCTGGCCCTGACATTTCAACTCTCTTTTTGGGCTCCGGAAACAGGCCATGCCTGAGGTGGTCGCAACTCGAGGCCGTCACCAGCCACAGGCACTTCACCACCCTGTGTGATGTTGCCCAAACTCTGCCCTCATACCCAAAGGCAGCTCCTTCGTCAAGCCTCCCTGGGTCCCCATGGAGCGGACCACGCTTCCTGGAGGATGGGGACACTGGAAACTGCTGTCTTCTTCCACCAGCTCAGACTTGGTCTCTGGAACCTACTGCGCCACTCCCTGCCTCACTTCCCATGAACCAGAAGTGGCTCCTGCCCGCTGGCCAGAAACAGAGACCTTTCACAAAGACCAGGCTCTCCTCCTCTCCATGGATGAAGACAGCTTTCCCAGCTGGGGTGCACCCCTGCACTGGCAAATTCGGCAGCACAGCCCTCTCAGGGTCACTGGGGAGGTGAGCCCAGTGCAATGACTCATAAATGATGGGGTGGCCTCTCGGCCTGGCCCGGGAGGCCCATGAGTCCTGGGTGGACAGTGATATGCCCTTTTGCTGTGGTTTTATAGATGGGAAAAGTTCTCTGGCTGTGCCTCAGACCTGAAGCCCCATCTGGTTAGTTATAGAAAGCTGCAGGTGCCGGTAGCCAGGAAGGCTTTGCGGGTGAGGTCAGCTCTTTGGGGAGCAGGAAGATGAAGATGCTGGCTTTGGGAGGGGAGGAGGGGTTGGCCTCCTTCTCACTCCTCTGTGGTTCAAGGTCTGAACACAGGTCGTTTGTACCAGGTCACACCCTGCTCCGATATAGCTCAAAGTACAACTGACGCCTGCTCACCACACCCTCCAACTACAAGGGTCACACCTGTGCTAGACCCTTCCTTCTCTAGAAAGCACCCAACACTCATGGTGACCACAAGCTTGGATATCCTTTCTCTTATGACCATGACACTGGCCAGATCCAACAGCCTAGCTGGAGGGATGGGCTCCGAGGGGCTCTGGGGTGGGGCCAGGCCAGTGTGTGGTCCCTGGGGCCGGCTGCCTGCATCTCAGTCCCTGCTCCCACCACGTCCCTGACTAGGAGGCTGTTGGCAAGTGGCCTGTATGTGTCTCTGCACCTTGGCCTTCTCATGAGTAAACCAGAGGGCTCTGGGACAAGGACTGAAGCAGGGACAGTGGGAGGAGCCGGTGGGCCTCACCTCCTCAATGTTGCGAATCCAGTTCCGGATGTTGTCGAAGGACTTCTCATTGGTGATGTCGTAGACCAGCATGATGCCCTGAGCGGGGAGAGAAGACACAGGTGCCTGATCGGCTGCAGGCTCCGGAAGGCAGGCCTCAGCGGCACCACAGAACAGTGGCGGGGAGCCCAGCACCCACTGCACAGCCAGGCCCATTAGCTGCCGCCCTCCCCACCTCTGTGGAGCCCCGGAAGCCAGCCCCCTCCTTTCCATCCCTGTGGCCCTTCTTTCTGCTGGGTTCTGGAACCAGCCTTGTCCTGCCCCCCGGGCTGCTGAGGTGACCCTTCTGCCTCACAGGCCAGCCCCTGCCACGCCCTCGCTGACAAGCCCGGCTGGCTCCTCTCATGGCCGACGGAGTGGTGCCGCCTGATGGTGGGAGCTGGTCCACAGGCCCACTGCCAGCAGCACTCCCCTCATGCTGACCCTCCCCTGCAATCAGCCTCCTCTTCACCCCTTGCTCACCCCATGCTCTGCCTGAGCCACCTCCCAGGCACAACTGAGCCCAGGAAGTCCTGACCCGACATCCACACAACTTCCAGTGACCCCACCACAGAGGGAACCGGCTGTGTGAAGATGGAGCCGAGAGCGCCGAGGCCCTTCCAGTTCCCTAACCTAGACGTGAGCAACTGGGAGACGGCTTGTGGGTCCTGAAAGAGCTTCGGGGCAGCCCTGCCTCAGCCTGGGTCCACAGCCTTGCTACTGCTGTGGACAAGGGCAAACATGCCCATGCGATGCAAGGGGAAACTGAGGCACAGAGACGTGACCTTTAAGATTCAAGCCCGGGGTGGGGGGACTAACTCCAAAAGCGCTGATGACACCTATCCTCTCAGCAATGTCCCTGGGCCTTTTTCAGCCCCAGAACCCACATGTGGGGGCCACCTTCTGACGGTCTGTGTGTGGTTCTCGATGTCCTTGTGGAGTGCCCACAGCAGGCCAGCCTGCAGTGCCATCACAAGTCCCCCTTTGTTGCCGGGCATCCTGGGCTCCAAGGCACGTGGCCTGCTCACGTCCAAGCCTGGCTTTTTTCCTTCCTCCTCGCTACCTGCTCCCCAGGCCCAGCCCTGCATCTGTGGCACCTGAGGGCACTGATGACTTCTGCAGCTGGCCAAGTTGTCTGGGGCCATCCAAGTTTGCAGAATAAGGACACGGGCCCTGTGGTAATGGTGAGACAGGTGTGGGTGCAAGAGTGTGGGACAAAACAACACAGATGGGGCAAGAAAGGCACTTAACCCCAAATCCCCCTGGGAATTTGGGGACATGAATAATAGCCTCACAGTCAGGCGCAACCATGGCGAAGAACCTCAAGGCTGCAGTGGCCCACGATGTCTGCCATGCCCCAGCCACGGTGGGCACACCCTGTCACTGTGACATGGTCAGGGACAGGGGACGTGGGGCCCTTTATCCGGGGACCGGACCCTCTGAAGGCCCAGGATTCCTGCCTTCACCACTAAGTTGGTGACATGTGCCCAAGACTCAAATTCCTGGATTGTACCTATTTCAGGGAGCTGAGGGGAGAGAACCTGGACGTTAGTGGGGCAGTGGGTAGAGCTCTCTCTTAAGAATCAAGCAGAAGCACCTGGAAAATACTGAGTCAGCCATCCTATTCCAGGTTTTCCTGGAAACGCCCCTCAGGGCTCCAAGTGACTATTTCCCAGGCCCCCGTCTGGGCAAACCTCACCATGGGTCTCTAGGCATCCAATGCTTCCCAAACTTGGGATTTTGAGGCCCAAGGGTCTAGGAGCATGCTGACAGAGATGAGGACACAGCTGCAATGGCGGCGCTGTCCCATATGACTGCTATTGGCTACACAGGGCTCTAGGGCATCAGAAACATAGCTGCTTTGACCCGAGGAGCTGGATTTTCAATGTTTTTTAAAATTAATTAATTAAGTAGTTAAGCAATGGATTCTTGCTCTGCTGCCCAGACTGGAGTGCCGTGGTGCAACCTCGGCTCACCGCAACCTCTGGCTCCTGGGTTTAAGCGATTCTCCTGCCTCACCCTCCTGAGTAGCTGGGATTACAGGCATGCACCACCATGCCCAGCTAATTTTTATATTTTTAGTAGAGATGGAATTTCACCATGTGGCCAGGCTGGTCTCCAACTCCTGACCTCAAGAGATCTACCCGCCTCGGCCTCCCAAAGTGCTGGGATTACAGGCATCAGCCACTGCGCCTGGCTGGATTTTCAACGTTAATTGGGTAAATTCAAATAGCCACATGCAGCCAGTGGTGGCATCTGTTCAGGTTGGCCTGGGTCTAGGAGGATGGAAAGCCACAATCATCTTGGTGCTGGTTGAGGATGTGGGTGCTAGAGACAAACAGCCCAGCCCAGCCTAGCCATTTACCTGCTGAGTGAACTTCAGCAGAGCAGGCCACCGGGCCAAACCTCAGGTTCTTTGTTATAAAACAGGGATGACAATGGCGCTTGCATAAAGAGGTTCACAGCCAAAATGCAATGAGATAATCTGAGCTAAGACCTGGGCCCACCGCCTGGTGCAGGGGAGGGCTTGGTGATCAGGGCAGGGTGGAAGGTGGCTATTTGGGCCCAGAGAAGATCGGGACAGGCCCCAGGTCACACAGTTTTCTCCAGAAGCTGAAGCTCCCCAAGACCCCAGTGCCCTCAGGCCACCTGCCCACCCTCCACCAGAGCATTGTGAGGTGGGGGGGAAGAAATACATTAATTTTACTGAGGCACACTAAGGCTGCAACCCACACGAGTGGGTTTCCATGAGGTTTCGGATGCCGCGTGGGATGCTCTAAACACATAATGCCTCCATTCATCTCCACCCTCAAGTCTTTCCTGAGCAACTACTGCAGACCCAGCAAGTTCCCTGGGGTCAGGCAGATGGCAGGGACCAGGATGTGGCGCTGCCCTCATCGAGGAAACAGGCAGCTGCCTGAGCAATTAAATGATGGGGTATGCCGAGGAAAGAGTGGGGAGCAGAGGGACCTGGGAATGGGGAGAGGCAGCCATTTATCCTCAGCACAGCCTGAGACACAGTGCTATGCTCTATTCCATTTTCCAAGTCAGGAGATGGAGCTCAGTGGGCGAGCCAGGGTCTCAGGCTAGGTCCAGGGGCTCCACCTCCTGCTCCCTCCACCCCTGAATGCCCTGCCACGTACACACAGGGCCCCTGACACAGGACCTTGTCCCATCCCTGGCCGCCTTCTGCATCTAGTTAAGGCCTAGCCCAGAGAAGGTGCTTGAGAAATATTTTGAGGGATGATGAGTGAGTCTTCCCGTCACGTCATCCCGCCTCAGGCCTGGGTGACGGATATAACGGCCGACAGCCCAGGGCAGGTCAGCTCCTGGAAGGTCTTCAAGCTTTTGGTAGCAAATTCCATAGAGACAGATGCAGGTCATGTGACAGCTTCTAAAAGTCAGGGCATGCCAGCTTCGACCGCACTGAGCTCACCTGGAAGAACCGGCTTCCTGTGTCCTCCTTCATTCCCAAAGAATTATGTTTCCACTTTATTTAAACCCTGCATTGTTTCTGCAGCCAGAAGGGGAGGTATGTACATGGGGGTGGGCCAGGGCACAAAGCCTGTTCCTAAGACTAAGTTGGGACCAAGGAGCCCTGAGGAGGTGGGGCACAGGCGCCACAGAAACATCTAGGCTTCGGTAACCATTGCACAGTGACGCTCCCATGTTGACTTAAAAGGGAGGTAAAAACAATCAAACAAAAAATCCCTACCATTGCGCCCCTGTAGTAGGCCGTTGTGATCGTCCGAAACCGTTCCTGACCGGCTGTGTCCCTAAACGTGAAGAGAAGGGATATTAGCAACATTAAAAGAAAGTAACTGTCCCCAGTAGGAGACAAGGAGCATCTACCCGGGATGCCTGGCTTTCTCACGGGTCAGCCACTGTGATAGCTTCTTCTGCTAAGGCAGCACCTTCTAATCTCCCTATTATTACAGGGAAGGACACTGTGGCCTGGAGGGGTTAAGGTCATTTGATGTGGCAGAGCCATGATGGGATCCCTGACCCATGCGCCTTCTCCTCTTCTGCACCTTTGCTTCCAGGGAATTCTCCCTGGAGTTTCTGGTTCACAGAAGAGCCAGTCATGTGGCTCAGGAACATAGCTCTTGCTGTTGAAGGTGGCTGGGACTCAGGAAAAGCTTTCAGGCCTGCCATCTTGGTTTGAATGATGGGGAAAGTCCCTCCTCATCTGCATGACAAGGAACACAGGGCCTATTGCCCGGGAGGTGACGCCTGGGTAAGACACACCCATGCCCAGCCCAGCTCCTGGCTTGAAGGGTACTTACTGTTTGGTTTAAAGGTAGGTAACCTAACTGGCCGGGCGCAGTGGCTCACATCTGTAATCCTAGCACTTTGGGAGGCCGAGGCAGGTGGACCACCTGAGGTCAGGAGGTCGAGACCAGCCTGGCCAACATGGTGAAACCCCGTCCCTACAAAAAATACAAAAATTAGCCAGGCGTGGTGGCACATGCCTGTAATCCCAGCTACCTGGGAGGCTGAGGCAGGAAAATTGCTGGAACTCAGGAGGCGGAGGCTGCAGTGAGCTGAGACTGCACCATTGCACCCTAGCCTGGGTGACAGAGCAAGACTCCGTCTCAAAAAAAAAAAAAAAAAAAGGTAACCTAACTGGCCTGGTGCAGTGGCTTACATCTGTAATCCCAGCACTTTAAGAGGCCGAGGCGGGTGGAGCACCTGAGGCCAGGAGTTCGAGACCGGCCTGACCAACACAGTGAAACCTCATCTCTACTAAAAATACAAAAATTAGGCGGGCGCGGATCTGCAGTCCCAGCTACTTAGGAGGCCGAGACACAAGAATCGCTTGAACCTGGGAGGTGGAGGTTGCAGTGACCTGAGATCGTGCCACTATATTCCAGCATGGCTGACAGAGTAAGACTGTCTCAGAAAAAAAAAAAAAAAAAAAAGCCAGGCGTGATGGCTCACTCCTGTAATCTCAGCACTTTGGGAGGCTGAGGCCAGCGGATCACCTGAGGTCAGGAGTTTGAGATCAGCCTGACCAACATGGTGAAACCCTGTCTACTAAAAATACAAAAGTTAGCCAGGCGTGGTGGCAGGTGCCTGTAATCCCAGCTACTTGGGAGGCTGCAGCACGAGAATTGCTTGAACCAAGGAAGTGGAGGTTGCAGTGAGCTGAGATCATGCCACTGCACTCCAGCCTGGGTGACAGAGTGAGACTTTGTCTAAAAAAAAAAAAAAATTAAAGGTGACCTAACTGATTGGTGGCAGAGCCAGGGCAAGATTCAGGTCTTTTGTCTCCAAGCCCAGGGTTCCTCCCACGGCCTTGCCGGGACCCAGAGGGCTCTATACGTCTGGATTGTGCAGAAACACCTTGCTTGGAGCTAAGCTGACTTTCTGACACCAGCAGCAGGAGACATGAGTGGTTAAGAACAGTCATTTTTGCTGGGTGCGGTGGCTCACGCCTGTAATCCCAACACTTTGGGAGGCCGAGGTGGGTGGATCACCTGATTTCAGGGGTTCGAAGCCAACCTGTCCAACATGGCGAAACCCTGTCTCTACTAAAAATACAAAATTAGCCAAGCGTGATGGCAGGCACCTGTAATCCCAGCTACTTGGGAGGCCGAGGCAGAAGAATTGCTTGAACCCAGGAGGTGGAGGTTGCAGTGAGCCGAAATCGTGCCACTGCACTCCAGCCTGGGCAACAAGAGCAAAACTCTGTCTCAAACAAACAAACAGTCATTTTTTTTTCAACCACAGTCCTTAGAAGAGTTTTAAGTCACTAACCTCACCACGATTGCTAAGAGCAGAAGCAGGAAGGCAGGAGGAAAGTGAAACTTCTGCTTGCTGGTGCAGTGTCACTTTGAACTTGGGAACAAAGGGTGACGTGGCACCAACGTGCTGGAAGTGGAGAAACTTCCATGGCTTGGAACTTACAAGGCAGCCAGAGCTTGATTACTACCAATGTCTGCAGGATGGACTGCACGTTAAACCTACCTGACTCCCAAAGTCAGATTAAGAGGTGAACAGTAGGGCCAGGTGTGGTGGCTCACGCCTGTAATCCCAGCACTTTGGGAGGCCGAGGTGGGTGGATCACCTGAGGTTGGGAGTTCGAGACCAGCCTGACCAACATGGAGAAACCCCGTCTCTACTAAAAATACAAAATTAGTTGGGCGTGGTGGCGCATGCCTGTAATATCAGCTACTTGGGAGGCTGAGGCAGGAGAATCACTTGAACCCGGGAGGCAGAGGTTGCAGTGAGACAAGATCGTGCCATTGCACTCCAGCCTAGGCGACAAGAGCAAAACTCCGTCTCAAAAAAAGAAGAAAAAAAAAAAGAAGAGGTGAATAGCACCTGGAGCCAAGGGTAGCTGTGGGGCTCCCTGAAACTGGCAAGTGGGGATGACTGGTCACACTTTGAGACTTGAGGGAGGATGGCTTCGTGGCCCATCTCCTGGCACACTGCTCCTACTCAAAGGCACTTGCCTGGTTTGGGTGACAGGGAAATTGCACCATGCTCTTAAATGTGACTTCTCTTTGTTTTGCTCAGGGCCAGTGACTATGCAAGTGGCATGTGTGCAGGGCAGGACCCCACTATACCTGCCACCTGAACTCAGTCTCAGCAAACTGGGTCAGGCCACTGATGGCGACTTGGAGTCTCCCCACTTCCCTAATTGTATGTGCATGGGAAGTCACCCTTAGTTCTCAGGAATGGAAACAGGTCTCAACAGGGGGCCCGGCCCTCGGCTTAATTTCGGTTCGGGGTTTCGGTCTGTATGCTAGGAAGGGAGGCCAGGCCTGCCCCAGGAGAGAAAAGAGGAAGTGAAGTTGGACCTTTATGCTTCTGAGTGGGTTGAGAGGCTCAAAAGGAAACTCTTGGCTGGGGCATCTCACAGTCCCTGCAGGCGTCACCAGCACCTGGCACCGAGAGGGCTCTTTTCCCGTTCAACAGAAGCAGCCCACTCTGAAGCCCAGACCCAGATGGTGCCCACTGCGGAACACTGAGCTAGCCAGGGCTGGGCAGCTTTGTGCCTATGATGCTATAGGCCCTGGTGCCCTGCAGCCAGCAGAAGACAGCTCTCTGGGCTGGGTATAAACCTCCAGGAGCTTCTGGAGAAAGCCCCATGTGCCAGGACTGGGCACCAAGAAATGGAGGCCAAGGTCACAGGGACGGTGGAGGGAGAAGGCCAAGGGCTTCTGGCTTGAAGCCATCTCCAGGTGGAGAGAATGACAGAGAACAATGACTCTTACCATATCTGCAATTTAATTCTCTTGCCATCGAGCTCTATGGTCCTAATTTTAAAGTCAATTCCTGAAAGAAAAAAGAAAAAAGGCATGTCACTGTCAGCCCATTTCCCAAGTTGTGTCTGAGCTGGGCGCCACCAACCTGTGCAGGTAACAGCTGTTGTGGCTTACGGAGACCCTGCCTGGCGCTGGGCATGCGGGATGTCGGAATATCCAGATCTGGAAACACTTGGAGATACTTTCCCTCTCCAAGGGCCGATGGGAGCAGTGCAGAGCAAACCCAGGGGGCGTGGGTAGCAAAGCCCTGCTCTTGTCCCTTGCTACCAGCTAAACCCGCCTCCCCACCCCAGGCAGATGTACGGAGTGGGTCTCAAGAGAGCCCTCTGCAGGCCTGAGTCCCTCGCTCCCCAACACCCTGCAGCTGACCCCCAAGCACACAGGGCCTTGGGCCCCACGATGCATCAATGCACATGGTCACGTTCTCTCCTGCCCCCAGCTTTTGTACACGCTCTTCCTTTTCTGCAGGTGGTCTGTGTCCCACTGGCCCGTCAGCTGGGCAAACTTCTCCTCCTTTAAGGCCCCCTTGAAGATCACCTCCTAACAAGCCTTCCTGACCCCATCCTCCTTGTCTCTCACCTCCCGCTTTCATCCCCTTTCTCCACGGTGACCTCGCAGCCACCTTGATGTTCCCCAGGCTCCCACTGTTCCCCCTCAGTCCCCTCCCCAGCCTTCAAAAATATAACCCTAACCATGTTACACAGCTAACCTCTGCTCCAAACTGCCTTTTTTTTCTTTTTTTGAGATGGAATCTCGCTCTGTCGCCCAGGCTGGAGTGCAGTGGCAAGATCTCGGCTCACCGCAGCCTCTGTCTCCTGGGTTCAAGTGATTCTCCCGCCTCAGCCTCCCGAGTAGCTGGGACTACAGGTGCCTGCCACAATGCCCGGCCAATTTTTGAGTTTTTAGTAGAGATGGGGTTTCACCGTGTTGGCCAGGCTGATCTCAAACTCCTGACTTCAAATGATCCGCCTGCCTCAGCCTCCCAAAGTGCTGGGATTACAGGCATCAACCATCGCACCCAGCCCTCTGCTCCAAACTTTCTAGTATGTCCACCAACAGATGAAGGGATGAACAAAATGTGGTCCAACCATACAACGGAATATGACTCAGCCATAAAAATGAACAGAGTTACTCATCCATGCCATACAATGTGGATGAACCTTGAAGACAGGATGCTGAGAGAAGCCAGACACTAAAGGTCACTTAGTGTGAGATTCCATTAACAGACATGTCCAGCATAGGCTCATCCATAGAAACAGAAAGCTGATTAGCGGTTGTCTGGGGCTGGGGGGGTGGGGGACGTGGGGAAACTGGAAGGGTTGGTATCTTTTTTTTTTTTTTTTTTTTGAGACGGAGTTTCTCTGTCACCAGGCTGGAGTGCAGTGGTGCGATCTTGGCTAGGCTGGAGTGCAGTGGTGTGATCTTGGCTCACTGCAACCTCTGCCTCCCAGGTACAAGTGATTCTCCTGCCACAGCCTCCCAAGTAGCTGGGACTGCAGGCACGTGCCACCATGTCCAGCTAATTTTTCTATTTTTAGTAGAGACAGGGTTTCACCATGTTGCTGGCCACGCTGTTCTCGATCTCTTGACCTCGTGATCTGCCCACCTCAGCCTCCCAAAGTACTGGGATTACAGGTGTGAGCCACTGTGCCACCGTGTGTGCCTGGCCTTGGGTTGGTGTCTTTTTGGTATAATAAAAATGTTCCCAAATTGCCTGTGGTGATGGTTGTGGAACTCTGTGAATGTACCCAAAGCCACTGAATTGTATACTGCAAATGGGTGAACTGTATGCGAATTCTATCTCATAAAGCTATTTTTTTTTAAAGCCTCTTTCAGTGGCTTCCCTGCCCCCCCTTCCCTCGAATAAAGTGGAAACAGCTGCCCGTGTGTGTCGAGGTCCTGCCTAACCTGGTCACCTCTCAGCACTCTGGCCCATGACCTGCTCTCTCTGGCCACACCATCCACACAGCGATTTCCTCAACATTCCAAGCATGCTCCTGACTCGGGGCTTTGATGTTTGCTCTTCCCTGCCCTGGAAAGTTCTTTCTTCTGTAGCTACCTGGCTATCCCTTCGTTCAGGTTCCCATTCAAGTTCCCTCCTCGGGGGAGCCTTTCTGACCATCCTCATCAGTTCTCCTTTTACCTATTTATTAACATAGCTGACGTACATTTATGTATCTGCTGCATGGACCTGGGCATAACGCTTGCAGATCATAATGGCCCATGTGGATGAGAAACAGCCAGACCCAGCCTTTGCCACCAGGAGTTTGTTCAAATCCCTGCCGGAGAAGACTTGAGGCCCAGGACTGGCTGGGCCTCTCTGAACCCAGGGTGGGGACGCTAACTCCATCCAGCCAGCCCCAGCACTGGACTTTCGCCCTCTCAAACGTAAGCTCCCTGGGGCTGGGACCTGACAAGTCTCATCCACTGCTATTACCTCCAGTGTGAACACACAGGGGCTGAATATGCATTTGCTAGAAGCTGGTACCCCAGTCCTGCACGCACCTTGACTCACCTGCGTCCTCTCCGCAGCCCTCTTGCCAAAGCGGCTGCCCGGCCCACAGAAGACACTGGCAAAATATGGCTGGATCAAAGTATTAAAGTGCAACAGGGTCTACACAGTGTTGAGCGGTTCACAAAGCACTTTCTCAAATGCCCTTTCTCAAATGCCAACCCTCTCACTGGAGGAATCAATGGGCCCCCAAGGAGGCAGTGGCCCCGAGCCAGGCTGGTGAGAACCCATTCCAGGGAGCTACAGGGCCAAGTCCACACCACAAATGATGGATGGGGCTTCTGAGAATAGGCTTTGGTGAAATGTAACTTTTGGCAAAATGTTAAGGATTGACTGGCAGAAAATGAACAGCCACTCAATCCTTGTCTATAAGGAAAACCCAGAGGTACACTCAGCCAATAGAGAATTGCTTTTTCTTTTTTTTTTGGAGACAGAGTTTTGCTCTGTTGCCCAGGCTGGAGTGCACTGGCACAATCTTGGCTCACTGCAACCTCTGCCTCCTGGACTCAAGCGCGGTTCTCCTGCCTCAGCCTCCCGAGTAGCTGGGAATACAGGCAAGCGCCACCATGTATGGTTAATTTATGGAATCACCTTTAAGCATTAAGGTGATTCTGCTTCAGGACTAGACAGCCCAGTGTGCCCAGGCTTCCTAAAACATTCCCCACTTCCTGTCACACGTGTACAGGGACACAAAAAACCGAGGAGCACTGTTAGGTTGGCCAAGCTCCACAGCAGCACTCCGCCCTACACTCCTCTGGGTTTTATTAACATGCCAAATTTAATTAGGAAGTGTAAACTTTATGAGGCCTAAGAATTATGAGGCCTGAACTTCAAGGTCATGGTGAATTAGACTTTCCTAGAAGACAGAAGGCTACAAATGGAAGGAGGGGAATGAAGGGGTGGGAGGGAGGGATCTTAGGGTCAGGTGCCACCTCCACCTTGCTAGGTAACTTTCACCAAGTCACATCCTCATCTGCAAATGGAAGACAGCCTCTTTAAAGCTCAAAGTAACTCTAAGGAGGAGGGGTTGGGCTGGGTGTGGTGGCTCATGTTTGTAATCCCAGCACTTTGGGAGGCCAAGGTGGGCGGTCATGAGGTCAGGGGTTCGAGACCAGCCTGGCCAACATGGTGAAACCCCATCTCTACTAAAAAAAAACAAAAAAAAACAAAAAAAACCCAAAAAACAAAAATCAGCTGGTCATGGTGGCGAGTGCTTGTAATCCCAGCTACTCGGGAGGCTGAGACAGGAGAATCGCTGGAATCCAGGAGGCGGAAGTTGCAGTGGGCCAAGATTGTGCCACTGCACTCCAGACTGGGTGACAGAGTGAGACTCCGTCTCAAAAAAAAGAGGGGGGTTTGTGGGGAAGGCCGGGAAACTGGGATCTGAGTGAATGCAAGCCAGTCTGCCCACAGTTAACATCATTTCTTTTTCTTTTCTTTTTCTTTTTTAAGACAGGGTCTTGCTCTGTTGCCCAGGCTGGAGTGCAGAGACACCATCACAGCTCACTGCACCTTGACCTCCTGGGCTCAATCGATCCTCCCACCTTGGCCTCCCAAGTGGCTGGGTCTACACGGATGAGCCACTATGCCTGGCTAATTTTATTTTATTTTTTGTAGAGATGGGGTTTTGCCATGTTGCCCAGGCTGAATTAACGCCACTTCTTGATTGGTTGGAGCACAAAAGTTACCCTAAAGTTTGGCCTTGGAGTGGGGGAGGGGGAAGAATTCAGAAACATCTGTCTTCAGAGGCTGGATGCTGTCACTGCAGGGGCCATTCATTTGCTTCCTCTAGATGGCCTCTGGTTGTGGTGACAACCCCTTATTGTCTAATTCTAATCCTCAACCACCAGGGTACTAGGCCGGGCAGACAGCGTCACTCCTGCTCTAAAGACAGCAGGGCTCAGAGAGGGGTAGTGCACATTCAAGGGCAAACAGCAACTGGAAACCAGACGTAATGATTTCCAGTCAATTCTCTCTATTTTACATCTGGCATATAACTGTTTTATAAAGCACAGCTCCGCTGGGTGCGGTGGCTCATGCTTGTAATCCTAGCACTTTGGGATGCCGAGGAAGGCAGATCACAAGGTCAGGAGTTCGAGACCAGCCTGACCAACACAGTGAAACCCTGTATTTACTAAAAATACAAAAATTATCTGGACGTGGTGGCGGATGCCTATAATCCCAGCTACTAGGGAGGCCGAGGCAGGAGAATTGCTTGAACCCGGGAGGCGGAGGTTGTAGTGACCCGAGATCACGCTGCTGGATTCCAGCCTGGGCAAAAGAGCTAGACTCCGTCTCAAAAAATAAAATAAAATCAAATAAATAAAGCACAGCTCCTGGAGGTGGGCAAGAATGGAATTAGCACATTATCGTGGGGTTCAGGGAGATAACACGATTTTGTTGAAGTGACACAGTAAAGCAAAGGCCATTCCCTAGGTTTTCTTGAGTCGGAATAAACCCCTGGACTTAGTGACCGTTCCCCCACTTTCCCCAACCCTAGCAGGGCTACAGAGCTCACAAGCCACTCAGATCCATGTTACTCCCGGGTCAAACCTTTTCATTGTGGGCCAGGACTGCTTTTGTGGCACTGAGAGAGGTCAGCTCCACTTCTGTGGACGTCACAACTGAGATGCACCAAGCCAATTCTGTTCAACCACAATGTGGGCTGGCCCTACGGGAAAAGTTGTTCTAAAGTGACAACCGGAGTCTTGGGCCCTTTGATAGGGAAGTCAAGGCTGTCTGTGGCAGTGGCTGATTTAGTTTCTCGCTGAGACTTTTATCTTGCATCTTCTTGGGGATGGCAGGTCCCAGGGCAGGCAGTGCTGTCACTTGCCATTGCTGTCATTCCTGGAGCAGGATGAAAGGTGGGCAGGGAAAAGGTCCTGACTCCTCTTATCATTCCTTCTAGAGGAAAATACACTTATGAGGGGAAGCATGGTCAGGGAGAGAGGCTCAACCTCTGAACGCTCCAGAGAAAAGGGCAGGAATGGTGTGGGTTAGAGTCTCGGCTCCAAGGTGCATTAGCTGAGCTTGTCATCAGCTGGGAATGTGCAGTAGCATCTCTCTAGGATAGCTAAGCCTCGAGTTTTGGGTTGAGATACAGCCAGGTTCAAATTCCATCAAATCCCATTCTCACCACCTGCAGACTGTGTGGCCTTGGGCAAGTTCCATGCCCTCCCTGAGCCTCAAATTCCTCATCTGTGAGATGGGCTCATAACAGCACTTAACACCAAGAACTGGAGAGTGTGAAAATGCACGTGAAGCACTTGGCACATAGTAAATGCTCATTAAGGTGAGATGCCACTGTCTTTTTCCCATGGCCAATTCCCCATGACTCAGTTTCCACTTCTGTAAGGCAGGAGCCTCAAAAGAACCGCTTCGAGGGCTGCTGCTAGGACAGATCGAGAGGACGGGCGCGAAGACCCCAGCTCAAGACATAACACGCCCTAATGAGCGGGCTAAGGGTCGGAGCCTCAGTCTCCCCATCTGCAAAATGGGCACCTGGTCTCCCCCACCACGGCCCAGGAACCCCCGAACGGCGGTGCAGGCGACTGCTCTTCTCCCTTTAGGCCCCCTCGACCCTTTAGACGCCCTCGGCCCGTCCAGCCCTGTAGATCCCTCAGCCCCAGCCCCTCAGGGGCGCGCCCAGCCCGGGCCTCCGGCGCCCCCAGCCACTCCCCGGTCCCGCTACCTATGGTGGAGATAAAAGTGGAGTTGAAGGCGTCCTCGGAGAAGCGGAACAGGACACAGGTCTTCCCCACCCCCGAGTCCCCGATCAGCAGCAGCTTGAACAGGTAATCGTAGGTCTTCGCCATATTACACTCTCTCCCCGACGGGAAGTGCGGCCAGCGCCTTTCCACTGGCCACCAGCACCGTCCATCAGCACCGAGCCCGCCCCTTATTGGCTCCAGGCCCGCTGCGCGTCACCGCGGCCGACGCCCGCCCCTGCGTCCCGCCAGTCGCGGGCAGACCTTGGGAGGGGGCGAGCGGAGCGCGGAGCCGGAAGCAGCCCGAGCGCACCTCCCATTGGCCGGCACTAGGGAGAGCAGGGGCTCTGATTGACCAGCAGTGAAGAGTCGTGGGGCTTCAAATGAAGAAGAGGCGGGGGCGTGGCATTATGTGGCCCCCGCCTTCCACCCCCGACTCGGGCGGCCCGGCCCCGCCCCACTATAGGAGAGGGAAGGCACGGAGCGGCGCCAACGGCTCGCGCGCCTGCAGCCTGGGGGCGGGGCTTGGGGTGCGTGCGCACGCGCGCCCAGAGTTCCGTTAGGCGACAGCAGAGGGCGCACGCCCGTAGTTGGGGCGGGTATCGCTCGGTTTCGCCCGCAGAGCTCGCGCAGGCGCAGTAGGCACCGAGGCGAGCGCGGGAAGGCAAGGTATCGCTCTCAGCCTTGTCTGCGGCCTGCAAGTCGGGGCAGTGGGGGCCTAGGAAGGAGAGAGGAGGCGCTGTATACTCGAAAAGTGACCCAAGCCGGGCGCGGTGGCTCACGCCTGTAATCCCCGCACTTTGGGAGGCCGAGACGCGTGGATCACGAGGTCAGGAGTTCAAGACCAGCCTGGCCAAGATGGTGAAACCCTGTTTCTACTAAAAATACAAAAATTAGCCGGGCGTGGTGGCGGGCGCCTGTAATC